>NC_086449.1:786009489-786049489 GCF_028390025.1 Pseudophryne corroboree | reverse complement strand
TTACAATCTCTTGCACATAATGGGCCAAATATAATAGAGTGAGAGTTTCAGAAAGTGAGAGATTTGGTAAGGTTTTTCAGTTTTTTTTAAAGTGGCAATCATTTACACTACAAAACCAGGCTGATCTTGCTAAATGATTGCCACTTTAAGAAAAACTGCAAAACCTTACTAAATCTCTCACTTTCTGAAACTCTCACTCTATTACATTTGGCCCAATGTGTATACTGTATTACTTACATCTTTATACTGTATGTGGCAGCTAGAGATGAGCGGGTTCGGTTCCTCGGAATCCGAACACGCCCGAACTTCAGCTTTTTTTACACGGATCCGAGCGACTCGGATCTTCCCGCCTTGCTCGGTTAACCCGAGCGCGCCCGAACGTCATCATGACGCTGTCGGATTCTCGCGAGGCTCGGATTCTATCGCGAGACTCGGATTCTATATAAGGAGCCGCGCGTCGCCGCCATTTTCACACGTGCATTGAGATTGATAGGGAGAGGACGTGGCTGGCGTCCTCTCCATTTAGATTAGAAGAGAGAGAGTGAGATTGAGACAGAGACACTTGATTTACTGGAGCTTAGGAGTACTAGAGAGTGCAGAGTTTACTAGTGACTGACCACTGACCAGTGACCACCAGTGCAGTTTTATTTAATATAATCCGTTCTCTGCCTGAAAAAAACGATACACAGTGACTCAGTCACATACCATATCTGTGCTCAGCCCAGTGTGCTGCATCATCTATGTATAATATCTGACTGTGCTCACACAGCTTAATTGTGGGGGAGACTGGGGAGCAGTTATAGGTTATAGCAGGAGCCAGGAGTACATATTATTAAAATTACACAGTGCACACTTTTGCTGCAGGAGTGCCACTGCCAGTGTGACTGACCAGTGACCTGACCACACTGACCACCAGTATAGTATACTATATTGTGATTGCCTGAAAAAGTTAAACACTCATCGTGTGACTTGTGTGGTGTTTTTTTATTCTATAAAAAACTCATTCTGCTGACAGACAGTGTCCAGCAGGTCCGTCATTATATAATATATACCTGTCCGGCTGCAGTAGTGATATATATATATTTTTTATATCATTATTTATCATCCAGTCGCAGCAGACACAGTACGGTAGTTCACGGCTGTAGCTACCTCTGTGTCGGCACTCGGCAGTCCATCCATAATTGTATACCACCTACCCGTGTTTTTTTTTTCTTTCTTCTTTATACATACTACATCTCATTATCATCCAGTCTATATTAGCAGCAGACACAGCACAGTACGGTAGTCCACGGCTGTAGCTACCTCTGTGTCGGCACTCGGCAGTCCATCCATAATTGTATACCACCTACCCGTGGTTTTTTTTTCTTCTTTATACATACTACATCTCATTATCATCCAGTCTATATTAGCAGCAGACACAGTACAGTACTGTAGTCCACGGCTGTAGCTACCTCTGTGTCGGCACTCGGCAGTCCATCCATAATTGTATACCACCTACCCGTGGTTTTTTTTCTTTCTTCTTTATACATACTACATCTCATTATCATCCAGTCTATATTAGCAGCAGACACAGTACAGTACGGTAGTCCACGGCTGTAGCTACCTCTGTGTCGGCACTCGGCAGTCCGTCCATAATTGTATACCACCTACCCGTGGTTTTTTTTTCTTTCTTCTTTATACATACTACATCTCATTATCATCCAGTCTATATTAGCAGCAGACACAGTACAGTACGGTAGTCCACGGCTGTAGCTACCTCTGTGTCGGCACTCGGCAGTCCATCCATAATTGTATACCACCTACCCGTGGTTTTTTTTTCTTCTTTATACATACTACATCTCATTATCATCCAGTCTATATTAGCAGCAGACACAGTACAGTACGGTAGTCCACGGCTGTAGCTACCTCTGTGTCGGCACTCGGCAGTCCATCCATAATTGTATACCACCTACCCGTGGTTTTTTTTTCTTTCCTCTTTATACATACTACATCTCATTATCATCCAGTCTATATTAGCAGCAGACACAGTACAGTACGGTAGTCCACGGCTGTAGCTACCTCTGTGTCGGCACTCGGCAGTCCATCCATAATTGTATACCACCTACCCGTGGTTTTTTTTTCTTTCTTCTTTATACATACTACATCTCATTATCATCCAGTCTATATTAGCAGCAGACACAGTACAGTACGGTAGTCCACGGCTGTAGCTACCTCTGTGTCGGCACTCGGCAGTCCGTCCATAATTGTATACCACCTACCCGTGGTTTTTTTTTCTTTCTTCTTTATACATACATACTACATCTCTTTATCAACCAGTCTATATTAGCAGCAGACACAGTACGGTAGTCCACGGCTGTAGCTACCTCTGTGTCGGCACTCGGCAGTCCGTCCATAATTGTATACCACCTACCCGTGTTTTTTTTTTCTTTCTTCTTTATACATACATACTACATCTTTTTATCAACCAGTCTATATTAGCAGCAGACACAGTACAGTACGGTAGTCCACGGCTGTAGCTACCTCTGTGTCGGCACTTGGCAGTCCATCCATAATTGTATACTAGTATCCATCCATCTCCATTGTTTACCTGAGGTGCCTTTTAGTTGTGCCTATTAAAATATGGAGAACAAAAATGTTGAGGTTCCAAAATTAGGGAAAGATCAAGATCCACTTCCACCTCGTGCTGAAGCTGCTGCCACTAGTCATGGCCGAGACGATGAAATGCCAGCAACGTCGTCTGCCAAGGCCGATGCCCAATGTCATAGTACAGAGCATGTCAAATCCAAAACACCAAATATCAGTAAAAAAAGGACTCCAAAACCTAAAATAAAATTGTCGGAGGAGAAGCGTAAACTTGCCAATATGCCATTTACCACACGGAGTGGCAAGGAACGGCTGAGGCCCTGGCCTATGTTCATGGCTAGTGGTTCAGCTTCACATGAGGATGGAAGCACTCAGCCTCTCGCTAGAAAAATGAAAAGACTCAAGCTGGAAAAAGCACAGCAAAGAACTGTGCGTTCTTCGAAATCCCAAATCCACAAGGAGAGTCCAATTGTGTCGGTTGCGATGCCTGACCTTCCCAACACTGGACGTGAAGAGCATGCGCCTTCCACCATTTGCACGCCCCCTGCAAGTGCTGGAAGGAGCACCCGCAGTCCAGTTCCTGATAGTCAGATTGAAGATGTCAGTGTTGAAGTACACCAGGATGAGGAGGATATGGGTGTTGCTGGCGCTGGGGAGGAAATTGACCAGGAGGATTCTGATGGTGAGGTGGTTTGTTTAAGTCAGGCACCCGGGGAGACACCTGTTGTCCGTGGGAGGAATATGGCCGTTGACATGCCTGGTGAAAATACCAAAAAAATCAGCTCTTCGGTGTGGAAGTATTTCACCAGAAATGCGGACAACATTTGTCAAGCCGTGTGTTCCCTTTGTCAAGCTGTAATAAGTAGGGGTAAGGACGTTAACCACCTCGGAACATCCTCCCTTATACGTCACCTGCAGCGCATTCATAATAAGTCAGTGACAAGTTCAAAAACTTTGGCCGACAGCGGAAGCAGTCCACTGACCAGTAAATCCCTTCCTCTTGTAACCAAGCTCACGCAAACCACCCCACCAACTCCCTCAGTGTCAATTTCCTCCTTCCCCATGAATGCCAATAGTCCTGCAGGCCATATCACTGGCAATTCTGATGATTCCTCTCCTGCCTCGGATTCCTCCGATGCATCCTTGCGTGTAACGCCTACTGCTGCTGGCGCTGCTGTTGTTGCTGCTGGGAGTCGATGGTCATCCCAGAGGGGAAGTCGTAAGCCCACTTGTACTACTTCCAGTAAGCAATTGACTGTTCAACAGTCCTTTGCGAGGAAGATGAAATATCACAGCAGTCATCCTGCTGCAAAGCGGATAACTGAGGCCTTGACAACTATGTTGGTGTTAGACGTGCGTCCGGTATCCGCCGTTAGTTCACAGGGAACTAGACAATTTATTGAGGCAGTGTGCCCCCGTTACCAAATACCATCTAGGTTCCACTTCTCTAGGCAGGCGATACCGAGAATGTACACGGACGTCAGAAAAAGACTCACCAGTGTCCTAAAAAATGCAGTTGTACCCAATGTCCACTTAACCACGGACATGTGGACAAGTGGAGCAGGGCAGGGTCAGGACTATATGACTGTGACAGCCCACTGGGTAGATGTATGGACTCCCGCCGCAAGAACAGCAGCGGCGGCACCAGTAGCAGCATCTCGCAAACGCCAACTCTTTCCTAGGCAGGCTACGCTTTGTATCACCGGTTTCCAGAATACGCACACAGCTGAAAACCTCTTACGGCAACTGAGGAAGATCATCGCGGAATGGCTTACCCCAATTGGACTCTCCTGTGGATTTGTGGCATCGGACAACGCCAGCAATATTGTGTGTGCATTAAATATGGGCAAATTCCAGCACGTCCCATGTTTTGCACATACCTTGAATTTGGTGGTGCAGAATTTTTTAAAAAACGACAGGGGCGTGCAAGAGATGCTGTCGGTGGCCAGAAGAATTGCGGGACACTTTCGGCGTACAGGCACCACGTACAGAAGACTGGAGCACCACCAAAAACTACTGAACCTGCCCTGCCATCATCTGAAGCAAGAAGTGGTAACGAGGTGGAATTCAACCCTCTATATGCTTCAGAGGTTGGAGGAGCAGCAAAAGGCCATTCAAGCCTATACAATTGAGCACGATATAGGAGGTGGAATGCACCTGTCTCAAGCGCAGTGGAGAATGATTTCAACGTTGTGCAAGGTTCTGATGCCCTTTGAACTTGCCACACGTGAAGTCAGTTCAGACACTGCCAGCCTGAGTCAGGTCATTCCCCTCATCAGGCTTTTGCAGAAGAAGCTGGAGACATTGAAGGAGGAGCTAACACGGAGCGATTCCGCTAGGCATGTGGGACTTGTGGATGGAGCCCTTAATTCGCTTAACAAGGATCTCTCTTTCCGGCAGACACAAGTCTGCTGGGGTTGAAAGACCTGCTGGTGAGAAAATTGTCAAGTCAAGCGGAACGCGACCTGTCAACATCTCCTCCTTCACATTCTCCCGCAACTGGGGGTGCGAGGAAAAGGCTCAGAATTCCGAGCCCACCCGCTGGCGGTGATGCAGGGCAGTCTGGAGCGACTGCTGATGCTGACATCTGGTCCGGACTGAAGGACCTGACAACGATTACGGACATGTCGTCTACTGTCACTGCATATGATTCTCTCAACATTGAAAGAATGGTGGAGGATTATATGAGTGACCGCATCCAAGTAGGCACGTCACACAGTCCGTACTTATACTGGCAGGAAAAAGAGGCAATTTGGAGGCCCTTGCACAAACTGGCTTTATTCTACCTAAGTTGCCCTCCCACAAGTGTGTACTCCGAAAGAGTGTTTAGTGCCGCCGCTCACCTTGTCAGCAATCGGCGTACGAGGTTACATCCAGAAAATGTGGAGAAGATGATGTTCATTAAAATGAATTATAATCAATTCCTCCGCGGAGACATTGACCAGCAGCAATTGCCTCCACAAAGTACACAGGGAGCTGAGATGGTGGATTCCAGTGGGGACGAATTGATAATCTGTGAGGAGGGGGATGTACACGGTGATATATCGGAGGATGATGATGAGGTGGACATCTTGCCTCTGTAGAGCCAGTTTGTGCAAGGAGAGATTAATTGCTTCTTTTTTGGGGGGGGTCCAAACCAACCCGTCATATCAGTCACAGTCGTGTGGCAGACCCTGTCACTGAAATGATGGGTTGGTTAAAGTGTGCATGTCCTGTTTTGTTTATACAACATAAGGGTGGGTGGGAGGGCCCAAGGACAATTCCATCTTGCACCTCTTTTTTCTTTTATTTTTCTTTGCGTCATGTGCTGTATGGGGAGGGTTTTTTGGAAGGGCCATCCTGCATGACACTGCAGTGCCACTCCTAGATGGGCCCGGTGTTTGTGTCGGCCACTAGGGTCGCTTATCTTACTCACACAGTCAGCTACCTCATTGCGCCTCTTTTTTTTTTTGCGTCATGTGCTGTTTGGGGAGGGTTTTTTGGAAGGGACATCCTGCGTGACACTGCAGTGCCACTCCTAGATGGGCCCGGTGTTTGTGTCGGCCACTAGGGTCGCTTATCTTACTCACACAGTCAGCTACCTCATTGCGCCTCTTTTTTTCTTTGCGTCATGTGCTGTTTGGGGAGGGTTTTTTGGAAGGGACATCCTGCGTGACACTGCAGTGCCACTCCTAGATGGGCCCGGTGTTTGTGTCGGCCACTAGGGTCGCTTATCTTACTCACACAGCTACCTCATTGCGCCTCTTTTTTTCTTTGCGTCATGTGCTGTTTGGGGAGGGTTTTTTGGAAGGGACATCCTGCGTGACACTGCAGTGCCACTCCTAGATGGGCCCGGTGTTTGTGTCGGCCACTAGGGTCGCTAATCTTACTCACACAGCTACCTCATTGCGCCTCTTTTTTTCTTTGCGTCATGTGCTGTTTGGGGAGGGTTTTTTGGAAGGGACATCCTGCGTGACACTGCAGTGCCACTCCTAGATGGGCCCGGTGTTTGTGTCGGCCACTAGGGTCGCTTATCTTACTCACACAGCGACCTCGGTGCAAATTTTAGGACTAAAAATAATATTGTGAGGTGTGAGGTATTCAGAATAGACTGAAAATGAGTGGAAATTATGGTTTTTGAGGTTAATAATACTTTGGGATCAAAATGACCCCCAAATTCTATGATTTAAGCTGTTTTTTAGGGTTTTTTGAAAAAAACACCCGAATCCAAAACACACCCGAATCCGACAAAAAAAATTCGGTGAGGTTTTGCCAAAACGCGGTCGAACCCAAAACACGGCCGCGGAACCGAACCCAAAACACAAAACCCGAAAAATTTCCAGCGCTCATCTCTAGTGGCAGCTTGTTATAGCTGCTCGTCTTTCCGTCCACGTTTTCACTCTCTAATTCACTGGTACATCCTCTAGCTTGAGGGATGTAATAATAATATATTTAGTGGTCTTCTTTAGACTGAGATTTCTCTAAAGCTCTGGTATAGATTTAAGAGGTACTTCAACCAATTACATGTACTCAAATCTCTAATACATAAGTCATGAATAAAATGTATTAAAAGCAAATAACAGGCATTGCCCTCTAAACATCTTAGAGCAAGTCATGGAGGGTGACACAACAAATATGTATGCAGGTATCTGGAATAAATGTACACACTTGGGTACTTGGTATTATTTGATATATAATAGTGGGTGCAAGGAAAGCATATTCATTCTTAAAGTGCTACATAGAACACACAGGGAAATGGAATATGCAGGCTTACCAGTATAAATAGCAGGGATCAATTATGATTTGCTGATGGACGGGGTGCCGGCTGTCAGTATACCGACAGTGGCATCCCATCCTTCAGAATCCCGGCAACCCCCATTAAGGCCCCTAACCCTCACAATTTCCCTACCCTAACCCTCCCCGCTTGGTGCCTAAGACTAACCCTCCCTACCCCGCTGCCTAAACATAACCCTACCTGCTTGATGCCTAGCCCATACTCCCCCTCTAAGTGCCTAGCCCCAACCCTCCCTCACTGGTCCCTAACCCTAACCTTCTCGTCCCTACTCCCTAACTCCCTAATGCTAACCCCCATTCTCCTGCCTAAACCTACCCCCCCCCCCCCCCTCGCAGACAGGAGGCCAGCGCATCCCTCTGTGAGGACGATCGGGCTGCTGGCTGTCGGTAATGTGACGCCGGCACCACGAGCGGCATCGGTATGTAGATGCCGGCATTGCATCCTCCATCGGGATCCCGGCGTCGGTATATTGACTGCTGGTATACCATCCGTCGGTAAGCTAACTGCTTCCCAAATAGTTAAGTCTCTTGGGAGCCAATATAACGAGCCATTGGGGCTAATTCAGACCTGATCGCTAGCAGACAATTTTTGCACTGCTGCGATTGGATAGTCGCCGCCTACAGGGGGAGTGTATTTTCGCTTTGCAAATGTGCGATCGCATGTGTAGCCGAGCTGCACAAACTGATTTTGTGCAGTCTCTGCACAGCCCAGGTTTTACTCAGCCGCTGCGATCATTTCAGCCTGTCCAGGACCGGAATTGACGGCAGACGCCCATCCTGCAAACACTTGGACACGCCTGCATTTTTCCAAACACTCCCAGAAAATGGTCAGTTGCTACCCACAAACGCCTTCTCCCTGTCAATCTCCTTGCGAACACTCGTAAGAATGGATACTTCAACCCATCGCTGAGCGGCGATCCACTTTGTACCCGTGCAACGCACCTGTGCATTACAGTGCATACGCATGCGCAGTTTAGACCTGATCAACCGCTGTACGAAAACGCATTGTACACATTGCTGATGTTCACTCTACTGAGCCATTATCAGCAGACCGTACATGCACCATGACCGCACTACTCATACGTGATGATTCACTAGCGATGATGCTTGCACAGAGGATTTCTTTTCAGAGTGGTTGAGAGACATGGACCATTCTTGGAGGCAATGTGAAAAAATGCACATGTGTCATGCCCATTTTCTGCCATCCTGTACGCAAAAAACATAGTGCCAGTGTCTCAGTTTCTGCATCGATTCTGTGCAACTAGAGATGTGCACCGGAAATTTTTCGGGTTTTGTGTTTTGGTTTGGATTCGAATCCGCGGCCGTGTTTTGGATTCGGACGCATTTTGGCAAAACCTACCTCGGATTCGGGTGTGTTTTGGATTCGGGTGTTTTTTTTCAAAAACCCCTCAAAAACAGCTTAAATCATAGAATTTGGGGGTAATTTTGATCCTATAGTATTATTAACCTCAATAACCATAATTTCCACTCACTTCCAGTCTATTCTGAACACCTCACAATATTATTTTTAGTCCTAAAATTTGCACCGAGGTCGCTGGATGACTAAGCTAAGTGACCCAAGTGGGCGGCACAAACACCTGGCCCATCTAGGAGTGGCACTGCAGTGTCAGACAGGATGGCACTTAAAAAAATTGGCCCCAAACATCACATGATGCAAAGATAAATAAATAAAAAAAGAGGTGCAAGATGGAATTGTCATTTGGCCCTCCTCCCACCCACCCTTATGTTGTATAAACAGGACATGCACACTTTAACAAACCCATCATTTCAGCGACAGGGTCTACCACACGACTGTGGCTGAAATGACTGGTTGGTTTGGGCCCCCACCAAAAAAAGAAGCAAGCAATCTCTCCATGCTCAAACTGGCTCTACAGAGGCAAGATGTCGACCTCATCATCATCCTCCAATTCCTCACCCCTTTCACTGTGTACATCCCCCTCCTCACAGAGTATTAATTCGTCCCCACTGGAATCCACCATCTCAGGTCCCTGTGTACTTTCTGGAGGCAATTGCTGGTGAATGTCTCCACGGAGGAATTAATTATAATTCATTTTGATGAACATCATCTTCTCCACATTTTGTGGAAGTAAACTCGTACGCCGATCGCTGACAAGGTGACCGGCTGCACTAAACACTCTTTCGGAGTACACACTGGAGGGGGGGCAACTTAGGTAAAATAAAGCCAGTTTGTGCAAGGGCCTCTAATTAGCCTCTTTTTTCTGCCAGTATACGTACGGACTGTCTGACGTGCCTACGTGTATTCTGTCACTCATATAATCCTCCACCATTTTTTCAATGGTGACAGAATCATATGCAGTGACAGTAGACGAAATGTCAGTAAACGTTGGCAGGTCCTTCAGTCCGGACCAGATGTCAGTTTTCGCTCCTGACTGACCTGCATCACCGCCAGTGGGTGGTTTTGGAAATCTGATCCATTTCCTGGCAGCTCCAGTGTCGGGAGAAAATGAAGGAGGAGCTGTTGGCGGGTCACGTTCCGCTTGACTTGACAAGTGTCTCACCAGCGGGTCTTTGAACATGTGCAGACTTGTATCTGCCAGAAAGAGAGATACAACGTAGGCTTTAAACCTAGGATCGAGCACGGTTGCCAAAATGTAGTGCTCTGATTTCAACAGATTGACCACCCGTGAATCCTGGTTAAGCGAATCAAGGGCTCCATCCACAAGTCCCACATGCCTAGCGGAATCGCTCCGTTTTAGGTCCTCCTTCAATCTCTCCAGCTGCTTCTGCAAAAGCCTGATGAGGGGAATGACCTGACTCAGGCTGGCAGTGTCTGAACTGACTTCACGTGTGGCAAGTTCAAAGGGTTGCAGAACCTTGCACAACGTTGATATCATTCTCCACTGCGCTTGAGGCTGGTATATTCCCCCTCCTTTGCCTATATCGTAGGCAGATGTATATGCTTGAATGGCCTTTTGCTGCTCCTCCATCCTCTGAAGCATATAGAGGGTCGAATTCCACCTCGTTACCACCTCTTGCTTCAGCTGATGGCGGGGCAGGGTCAGGAGTGTTTGCTGGTGCTCCAGTCTTCGGCACGGTGGCTGAATGCCGAAAGTGGCCCGCAATTCTTCAGGCTACTGACAGCATCTCTTGCACGCACCTGTCGTTTTTAAAAAAATTCTGCACCACCAAATTCAATGTATGTGCAAAACATGGGACGTGCTGGAATTTGCCCACATGTAATGCACGCACAATATTGGTGGTGTTGTACGATGTCACAAATCCCCAGGTGAGTCCAATTGGGGTAAGCCATTCTGCGATGATGTTCCTCAGTTTCCGTAAGAGGTTGTCAGCTGTGTGCCTCTTATGGAAAGCGGTGATACAAAGCGTAGCCTGCCTAGGAACGAGTATGCGTTTGCGATATGCTGCTACTGGTGCCGCCACTGCTGTTGTTGCTGCGGGAGGCAATACATCTACCCAGTGGGCTGTCACAGTCATATAGTCCTTAGTCTGCCCTGCTCCACTTGTCCACATGTCCGTGGTTAAGTGGACATTGGGTACAACTGATTTTTTAGGACACTGGTGACTCTTTTTCTGACGTCTGTGTACATTCTCGGTATCGCCTGCCTAGAGAAGTGGAACCTAGATGGTATTTGGTACAGGGGACACACTACCTCAAGAAATTCTCTAAGGTCCTGTGAACTAACGCCGGATACCGGACGCACGCCTAACACCAACACAGCTGCCAAGGCCTGAGTTATCCGCTTTGCAACAGTATGACTGCTGTGATATTTCATCTTCCTCGCAAAAGACTGTTGGACAGTCAGTTGCTTACTGGAAGTAGTACAAGTGGTCTTCCGACTTCCCCTCTGGGATGATGATCGACTCCCAGCAGCAACAAAAGCAGTGCCAGCAGCAGTAGATGTTACACTCAAGGATCCATCGGAGGAATCCCAGTCAGGAGAGGACTCGTCAGACTTGCCAGTGACATGGCCTGCAGGACTATTGGCTTTCCTGTCTAAGGAGGAAATTGACACTGAGGGAGTTGGTGGTGTGGTTTGCAGGAGCTTGGGTACAAGAGGAAGGGATTTAGTTGTCAGTGGACTGCTCCCGCTGTCACCCAAAGTTTTTGAACTTGTCAATGACTTCTGATGAATGTGCTCCAGGTGACGTATAAGGGAGGATGTTCCTAGGTGGTTAACGTCCTTACCCCTACTTATTACAGCTTGACAAAGGCAACACACGGCTTGACACCAGTTGTTCGCATTTCTGTTTAAATAATTCCACACCGACGAGGTGATTTTTTTGGTATTTTGACCAGGCATGTCAATGGCCTTATTCATCCCACGGACAACAGGTGTATCCCCGGGTGCCTGACTTAAACAAACCACCTCACCATCAGAATCCTCCTTGTCAATTTCCTCCTCAGTACCAGCAACACCCATATCCTCATCCTGGTGTACTTCAACAGTGACATCTTCAATTTGACTATCAGGAACTGGACTGTGGGTGCTCCTTCCAGCACTTCCATGCATGCAAATGGTGCAAATGGTGTAACGAGCCACCTCTTCCCGTCCAGTGTTGGGAAGGTCAGGCATCGCAACTGACACAATTGGACTCTCCTTGGGGATTTGTGATTTAGAAGAATGTACAGTTCTTTGCTATGCTTTTGCCAGCTTAACTCTTTTCATTTTTCTAGTGGGAGGATGAGTGCTTCCATCCTCATGTGAAGCTGAACCACTAGCCATGAACGCAGGCCAGGGCCTCAGGCGTTCCTTGCCACTCCGTGTCGTAAATGGCACATTGGCAAGTTTACGCTTCTCCTCAGACGGTTTTAATTTAGATTTTGGGGTCATCATTTTCCTGAACTTTTGCTTTATGGATTTTACACGCTCTCTACTATGACATTGGGCATTTGCCTTGGCAGACGACGTTAATGGCATTTCATCGTCTCTGCCATGACTAGTGGCAGCAGCTTCAGCACTAGGTGGAAGTGAATCTTTATCTTTCCCTATTTTACCCTCCACATTTTTGTTCTCCATTTTTTAATGTGTGGAATTATATGCTAGTAATATTATTATATCAATAGCAATGGCCTACTGTACTATCCTACTATATACAGCTCACAACAATGCAGCATAGATATGGATACTTGAAGTGACACAGAGCTGCAAGCTACAGCAATGGCCTACTGTACTGTACCACTATATACTGTTGGTCATCAAAATGCTGCACTGTCCTACTATATACTGCTCACAACAATGCAGCACAGATATGGATACTTGAAGTGACACGGAGCTGCAAAATACAGCAATGGCCTACTGTACTGTACCACTATATACTGTTAGTCACCAAAATGCTGCATTGTCCTACTATATACCGCTCACAACAATGCAGCACAGATATGGATACTTGAAGTGACACAGAGCTGCAAGATACAGCAATGGCCTACTGTACTGTACAACTATATACTGTTGGTCACCAAAATGCTGCACTGTCCTACTATATACTGCTCACAACAATGCAGCACAGATATGGATACTTGAAGTGACACGGAGCTGCAAGATACAGCAATGGCCTACTGTACTGTACAGCTATATACTGTTGGTCACCAAAATGCTGCATTGTCCTACTATATACTGCTCACAACAATGCAGCACAGATATGGACACTTGAAGTGACATGGAGCTGCAAGATACAGCAGTAGTCTACTGTACTGTACAACTATATACTTTTGGTCACCAAAATGCTGCACTGTCCTACTATATATTGCTCACAACAATGCAGCACAGATATGAATACTTGAAGTGACACGGAGCTGCAATATACAGCAATGGCCTACTGTACTGTACAACTATATACTGTTGGCCACCAAAATGCTGCACTGTACTACTATATATACTGCTCACAACAATGCCGCACAGATATGGATACTTGAAGGGACAGGGAGCTGCAAAATACAGCAATGGCCTACTGTACTGTACAACTCTATACTGTTGATCACCAAAATGCTGCACTGTCCTACTATATACTGCTCACAACAATGCAGCACAGATATGGATACTTGAAGTGACACAGAGCTGCAAGATACAGCAATGGCCTACTGTACTGTACAACTATATACTGTTGGTCACCAAAATGCTGCACTGTCCTACTATATACTGCTCACAACAATGCAGCACAGATATGGATTCTTGAAGTGACACGGAGCTGCAAGATACAGCAATGGACTACTGTACTGTACTACTATACTGGTGGTCACCAAAGTATATACTGGTCACACAACAATGCAGCAGATATTGAGCACTGATGATCAGGATACTGTCTACAACTGAGTCTGACACGGAGCTGCAAGATACAGCAATGGCCTACTGTACTGTACTACTATAATTATATACTGGTGGTCCCCACAATGCAGCACACTGAGCACAGATATTTGCAGCACACTGAGCACAGATATGGAGCTTTTCAGGCAGAGAACGTAGATATTTGCAGCACACTGAGCACAGATATGGAGCTTTTCAGGCAGAGAACGTAGATATTTGCAGCACACTGAGCACAGATATGGAGCGTTTTCAGGCAGAGAACGTAGATATTTGCAGCACACTGAGCACAGATATTTGCAGCACACTGAGCAGAGACATGGAGCTTTTCAGGCAGAGAACGTAGCCACGTCCTCTCCGTTCAATCTCCAATGCGAGAATCCGACAGCGGGATGATGACGTTCGTCCTCGTTCGGGTTAACCGAGCAAGGCGGGAAGATCCGAGGCTGCCTCGGACCCGTGTAAAATTGGCGAAGTTCGGGGGGGTTCGGATCTCAACGAACCAAACCCGCTCATCTCTATGTGCAACCATAGCATTATTCAGGACTGTGACAATCGTATAATCTGAGACCGATACAGTGGGTGTCCTAATACAAATGCACAGTATCTGCATATGGTATTGCAGCTGCAAAGGCATTAGCATACAGCTTAGAATCAGGCTCTAAGGGGAACACATTGGAGATAATGCTCCGGTATTAATGATTATTATAGAAGGCCATGAAATCTGCCTTACGGCCAAATGTAATAATTACCAAAAGGTTTATTTTTTTGGATCTTGCATTACGAGAGCTACTGTAGTATCATTAGCAGTGGTGTAGCCAGGGGTGTAGTATGGTATGCAGACGGCCGGGCTGGTCAATGACGCGACAACTGCCTCCTCAGATTCATAGTGCCACCAGCTCCTCAGCAGCAGCGGTGCCCATGGTAACAGGAGAAGCACTCTCTTCCTCCATCCCAGCCATACTCACAGGTACGAAGCGCACAGATTAAGCTGCACTGTGTGTGGCGCAAGCGTGGGGTGCTGGGGGGCAACAGGGGAGGCAACTCTAATAAATGCTGACAGCATGATCCGCCTGTGTAATTATGTGCATGTATGTTATAAAGTGTTATAGGGGAGAGGAGAAAGGAAAGTGTGTGTCTGTGTGTGTGTTATTCAGTGAAGTGCGTGTGTGTTTGTAATAAGTGAAAGAGGTGTGGTTGTGTATGTTTTGAAGTAAAAGGTGTGTGTGAGTAATAAGTGAAAGAGGTGTGCATATAAAGCGAAAGGGGTGTGTGTGCATATAAAGTGAAAAAGGTTGTGTGTGTGTACATAATAAGTGAAAAGTGTGTGTGCATAATAAGTGAAAGAGGTGTGTGTGCGTATAAAGTGCAGAAATGTGTGTGTGTGTGCATAATAAGTGAAAAGTGTGTGTGCGTATAAAGTGAAAGAGGTGTGTCTGTGTGCGTGCGTGTGCGTATAAAGTGAAAGAGATGTGTGTGTGTGTAATAAGTGAAAGGTGTGCGTATAAAGTGAAAGGGGTGTGTGTGCATATAAAGTGAAAGAGGTGTGTGTGTGTGTGTGTGTGTGTGTGTGTGTGTAATAAGTGAAAAGTGTGTGAGTATTAAGTGAAAGAGGTGTGTGTTCATATAAAGTGAAAGAGGTGTGTGTGCTATATATTTATGTACACATATAGTGGTACTTCAGTCCTGCCCCCGTCCCCACCTATGCATGGCTCAACACCCACATTGGAAACCCCCCTTCACAAATCCTGCGTTTGCCCCAGGGGTGGGGAGCAATGCAGTTGTTGATCTTGCCAGACGTTCCACCACTATGTGTCACTGCAGCAATATAGCATGATCCCTGGGCCCAGGGATGAATGGGAACAAATAATAGGTAATTTAAGGGGTTATTCAGAGATAAACACAGCCAGATCTGCATTCATCTCCTCACATGCTGGGGGGGGGCAGCACGGGGCTGCTTATAGACACGCATCTGCGTTCGGGTCTGAATTATGCCCTAAGAACATTATGAAAAATAATAGTCATTCATAATTTGGATTGGAAAGCTTGAAGAAAGAAAAAAATTACAGGAGCTGTTTGGTTGGCATTTTATCTGTTTCCAAAGTTTGATACACCTCCCCTCAGTCTTGTGAAACAGAGTTAAACAAAGACTGAAAGCTCTTTTAGAGATTAATGCTACTTTAAAGCCATTGACAGCTTTGTACGGATTACCTGTGAGCAGTGGGGCAAGTAGAAAAAATGTCTTATAGGTACAGTATGGGTGTGGCCAAATGCCACATGGGGCGTGGCCAATGAAAATGGGGGTGTGATACACATATGGAGGGAGGGGGCAGATACACATATGACCCCAATAGTGCCAGATACACATTGCCCCACAGTGCCAGATACACATTGCCCCACAGTGCCAGATACACATTGCCCCACAGTGCCAGATACACAAATGCCCCCAGAGTGCCAGATATACATTGCCCCACAGTGCCAGACACATTGCCCCCACATTGCCAGATACACATTGCCCCACAGTGCCAGTGTCACAACTGAGGGCCTGAGCTGACGGAAGGCAGCCTCAGTTGTAGGGGCTGAGATGTACCGGAACCTGGGAGGTTGTATCAGACCCCTGGACATGTAAGTAACATGAAGAGAAACCGCCCGAAGGCGTGACCACGACAACTTGAGTAAAAGTCAATGATATTTATTTATGACAAAACTCCATGCATCACAGTAGCAGTAAAAAGAAACATAAAAATCAGCAGAGAAATAATAATACAGTTCCTGGGTACTACAGGGTGGCAGGGGCCACAGAGCTCTGGTGGTATGAGACAGTTCTTATTATCTGCAAGTTGGAAAGTCCTTACCAGGCTCAACTGTAGCAATGAGGAAAGCCCAGGGTCGTACCAGCTGGTGTTCCAGGGAAAGCTGGACTGCTGTAGATAAAATGCTGCTGTGGGTACTGGTTAGAACCAGACAGGTGTTGGCACGGAGTGGATACTGGCTGGAACCAGTTAAATAATAGATAAAGCTTGAGAGCGATGCAATATAGATGAAATGTAGAATTTGAGAGCGGAGAAATAATAATACCGGTGGAGAGTGGTAAACTGCAGAAAGGACACCGGCCCTTTAAGAGAAGCTGTACACTGCTGGAAGCTGAGCTGGAAGCAGGTGATGTTGTAGCTGGAAACAGGTGAGTCCAGAATGGATCGGAGAGTCAGGCTACACCGCAGATGGAATGCTGGTGCGGGTCTCTATAGCAGAAGTCTGGAGACAGGAGCTGGAACCTGGAAGACATTCACAGGAGAGAGACAAACTGGAACTAGGTTTGACAACCAAAGCACTGACGCCTTCCTTGCTCAGGCACAACCTATTTATACCTGCAGCAAGGAAGGCATTGGCTAGGCAATTATGCAAATTAATAATACAGACAGCAGATTGGTGAATATGATCAGATGACAGAATCCAAGATGGCTGCGCCCATGCAGACACTTGGAGGGAAGTTTGGTTTGTAATCCATGTGGTCTGGAAAACAGTAATGGCGGCGCCGGCCACCGGAGACAGGAGACGCCAGGTGCACATCCAACCACGCGGACACAGCGGAGGCCGCGGCTGGCGTAATCGCCACTCTGAATGCAGAAGCTCAGGAACGGCGGCGGAGGCCGCGGGAGACGCCATGCCAGATGTATAAGGCGTTACTGTGACAGCGTCCAGAGAGACAGGAGAGGATGCGGGAATATGCACATCAGGATAACAGATGGGATCCGGTCCTGGAGCGCTGAGCCAGCCTTAGGAGGCATCTGATGGGTAAGAAATGGCGTCCAGATACCCGGATCGTGACAGCACCCCCCCCCTTTAGGAGTGGCCCCAGGACACTTCTTTGGCTTTTGAGGAAACTTGGAATGGAATCTCCGGACCAAGGCAGGAGCATGGACATCAGAAGCATTGGTCCATGAACGTTCCTCAGGGCCATAACCCTTCCAGTCAATAAGATACTGAAGTTGACCGTAACGGTGACGTGAGTCCAGGATCTTGGCCACTTCATACTCAACGCCTCGTTGAGTTTGGACTTTCGGAGTTGGAGGAAGTGAGGAATGAAACCGATTCAAGATTAACGGTTTCAACAGGGAAACATGGAATGTCCTGGGTATTTTTAAGAAAGGAGGTAACTGGAGTCTGTAAGCAACAGGATTGATGACTTGATCAATTTTAAAAGGACCGATGAAGCGAGGTGCAAACTTCATACTGGGAACTCTCAACCTCAAATTCTTCGTGGATAACCATACCCGATCACCCACCTTGAGAGCAGGAACTGCTCGACGCTTCTTATCCGCAAACTTCTTGTACCTGAACGATGCCTTGAGCAGAGCTGATCGTACGCTCTTCCAGATATTGGCAAACTGATGCAAGGTGATATCCACTGCGGGAACAGAAGTTGCTGGAAGCGGTTGGAACTCAGGGACTTTAGGGTGGAATCCAAAGTTGGTGAAGAATGGTGTTGAAGAAGATGAAGAATGATACTGATTGTTATGACAGAACTCGGCCCAGGGAAGTAATTGAACCCAGTCATCTTGAGAGGAGGACACATAGATGCGGAGGAAGGACTCCAAGTCCTGATTCACCCTCTCAGTTTGACCATTGGTCTGAGGATGGTAAGCCGTGGAAAACTTTAGCTTGACTTGGAGGACTTGACATAAACTTCGCCAGAATTTGGCTATGAATTGAACTCCTCGATCTGAGATAATTTCTTCTGGAAGACCGTGGAGTCGGAAGATCTCTTGTATGAATACTTGAGCCAACTTGGAAGCTGACGGAAGACCGGTGAGAGGAATGAAGTGTGCCATCTTGGTGAACCGGTCAACTACCACCCAGATGGTATTGAACTTGTTGCACATGGGCAAATCAGTAATAAAATCCATCGACAAATGGGTCCATGGTCGACGGGGAACAGATAGTGGAACCAGTTGCCCCGCAGGCGACTGGCGGGATACTTTATGTTGAGCACACTTTGGGCAAGATGCAATAAACTCCAAAACGTCCTTTTTCAGAGTTGGCCACCAATAGGACCTAGAGATAAACTCCAGGTTTTTTTGGATACCTGTATGTCCGGCAAAGCGGGAAGCATGGGCCCAATGCATGAGCTTCTTCCTTAGTGTCGGCTTCACAAAACTTTTCCCTGATGGGGGCGTAGAGTCCATCCCTACCGTGGAGAATGCCAACGGATTTATAATAGGATGCTTGTCTGAAGACTCTGACTCATTTTCTTGCTCCCATGAGCGGGAAAGGGCATCGGCCTTGCGATTCTGAGAGCCCGGACAGAACTGGAGTTTAAAGTCGAACCTGGAAAAGAAAAGTGCCCATCTGGCCTGACGAGGGTTGAGACATTGTGCGCCTTTCAGATATAGAAGGTTCTTGTGGTCTGTAAGGATGGTGATTGAATGAGAGGCTCCCTCCAACAGATATCTCCACTCCTCTAGAGCGAGCTTGATGGCTAGCAACTCCTGGTCGCCAATGGCATAGTTGCGTTCCGCTGGGGAGAACTTCCGTGAGAAGAAACTGCAAGGATGTAAATGGCCATCTTTAGCCCTCTGAGATAACACCGCTCCTACTCCAACGGAGGAGGCATCCACCTCTAAGATGAAAGGAGAGTCGATGTCAGGCTGTTTCAGGACAGGCGCAGAGATGAACCTCTGTTTTAAAAGATGAAAAGCTTGCATGGCTTCTTCAGACCACTTGGACGGGTTAGCACCCTTCTTGGTGAAAGCAGTAATAGGCGCCACAATGGTGGAAAAGTCTTGTATAAACTTTCGGTAATAATTGGCGAACCCTAAGAACCTCTGGACCCCTTTGAGGGTTAAGGGTACCGGCCAATTCTGGATTGCTTGTAGTTTCTCAGGATCCATCTCTAGTCCGGAACCGGACACAATGTACCCTAGAAACGGAATGGACTTGACTTCAAAGACGCATTTCTCTAATTTGCAATAGAGATGATTGACACGGAGACGGGACAGAACCTCCTTTACCCAAAAACGATGTTCCTCTAAATTGTTGGCAAAAATGAGGATATCATCTAGATAGACCACGACATGACGGTATAGAATGTCTCTGAAGATCTAATTGACGAAATGCTGGAAGACAGCTGGAGCATTGCTCAATCCGAAGGGCATGACGAGGTACTCATAATGTCCGTCACGGGTGTTAAATGCGGTCTTCCACTCGTCACCCTCACGGATCCGGATGAGATTGTATGCACCTCTCAAGTCCAGCTTTGTAAAGATGGTAGCTCCGCTAACTCTGTCAAAGAGCTCAGTAATCAGGGGTAAAGGATAGCGGTTCTTGATGGTAATGTCGTTCAAACCTCTGTAGTCGATGCACGGCCGCAGACCACCATCTTTCTTTTTTACAAAAAAGAAGCCTGCGCCGGCTGGAGAAGAAGAAGGTCGAATGAACCCCTTTGCTAGGTTCTCTTTAATGTATTCCTCCATAGAATGCGTCTCGGGCAGAGACAACGGATAAGTTCGGCCTCGAGGTGGAACCTTCCCTGGAACGAGATCAATCGGGCAGTCCCATTCTCTATGAGGAGGAAGGATATCAGCAGAAGCCTTACTGAACACATCCGTGAAATCTTGATATGGAGGAGGTGGAACATCAGACGACCTGGGGGAGGAAGAACAGACAGGCAACACTTTAAACAAACATGTCCCAGCACAGGAGGGACCCCATGCCAGGATTTGCGTAGTCGTCCAATCAATTGTAGGATTGCGAAGACGGAGCCATGGAAGGCCCAGGACCACAGGATGTGTGGCTCTTGGAATCACTAAAAGTGAAATAAGTTCGGAATGAAGAACTCCCACTCTCAGACGAACTGGTAGAGTCCTTAGAGCAATAACTGTATCAAAAATTTTACTGCCATCCACGGCAGTTAAGGAAAAGGAGGAAGGAAGTCTCTCGGTGGGTAGGGACCACCGTTTAAAATAGGCTTCGGTAATAAAGTTCCCAGCTGCTCCGGAATCAAGGAGGGCAATGACGTTCTGATAACGTTGAGCAACTTGAAGCGAGACTGGGAGATTACAATCTTGAGGGGATGGAGAGGAGATCATTACTCCTAGCCGGCCCTCTCCTTGGCGAGCTAGGGTCTGGAGTCCCGGACGTTTGGGACAAGCATTAATGGTGTGAGACGGAGCTGCACAATAAAGACAGAGAGACTCGGAGAGACGTCTTCGGCGCTCAGCAGGAGTTAAACGGGAACGGCCAATTTGCATGGGCTCATCTTTAGTTGGTGACAGTTGGCGAGGAGGAGGAGCAGAAGATTTTGGAGCAGATGATCTTCCACGCTCAGTTGCTCTCTCTCTGAAACGTAAGTCAACTTTTGTACAAAGTGAGATTAGCTCATCTAACTTGGAGGGTAAGTCTCTGGTAGCTAACTCGTCTTTAATACACTCAGATAAACCATGCCAGAATGCAGCATACAGGGCCTCGTCGTTCCATGCCAGTTCGGATGCCAGGATCTGGAACTGTATAAGATATTGTCCTACAGTACGTGATCCCTGGCGTAAACGGAGAATCTCAGACGAAGCTGAAGTTACCCGGCCTGGCTCGTCGAAGATGCGCCTGAATGTTGACACGAATGCAGTGTAAGAAGATAGCAGGGTGTCGGACCTCTCCCATAACGGTGATGCCCAATCAAGGGCTGAGCCACTGAGAAGAGAGATGATGTAGGCAATTTTTGTACGGTCACTGGGAAAATTGCCAGGTTGTAGCTCAAACTGAATCTCACACTGGTTGAGAAATCCCCTGCAGAATCTTGGAGAACCGTCAAATTTTGCTGGCGTTGGAAGATGAAGACGTGGAGCAGAAACGGGTAAGGTGGATGGGGTTATAGCTGGAGTCACTGTGGTTGACGCACCGGACGCGTCTGATCCACGGAGAGTTGTCTGAATCCCATCCAGCCGAGTAGAGAGATCCTGGAGACAGCGGATGATGTGGCCCTGTGCAGCCTCCTGATGTTCAAGTCGGGCTGCCAGTTCTTGCATCGGCCTGGCCGCTTGATCCTGGTCTCCGGCTGGATTCATTTGGTCAGTGCTTACTGTCACAACTGAGGGCCTGAGCTGACGGAAGGCAGCCTCAGTTGTAGGGGCTGAGATGTACCGGAACCTGGGAGGTTGTATCAGACCCCTGGACATGTAAGTAACATGAAGAGAAACCGCCCGAAGGCGTGACCACGACAACTTGAGTAAAAGTCAATGATATTTATTTATGACAAAACTCCATGCATCACAGTAGCAGTAAAAAGAAACATAAAAATCAGCAGAGAAATAATAATACAGTTCCTGGGTACTACAGGGTGGCAGGGGCCACAGAGCTCTGGTGGTATGAGACAGTTCTTATTATCTGCAAGTTGGAAAGTCCTTACCAGGCTCAACTGTAGCAATGAGGAAAGCCCAGGGTCGTACCAGCTGGTGTTCCAGGGAAAGCTGGACTGCTGTAGATAAAATGCTGCTGTGGGTACTGGTTAGAACCAGACAGGTGTTGGCACGGAGTGGATACTGGCTGGAACCAGTTAAATAATAGATAAAGCTTGAGAGCGATGCAATATAGATGAAATGTAGAATTTGAGAGCGGAGAAATAATAATACCGGTGGAGAGTGGTAAACTGCAGAAAGGACACCGGCCCTTTAAGAGAAGCTGTACACTGCTGGAAGCTGAGCTGGAAGCAGGTGATGTTGTAGCTGGAAACAGGTGAGTCCAGAATGGATCGGAGAGTCAGGCTACACCGCAGATGGAATGCTGGTGCGGGTCTCTATAGCAGAAGTCTGGAGACAGGAGCTGGAACCTGGAAGACATTCACAGGAGAGAGACAAACTGGAACTAGGTTTGACAACCAAAGCACTGACGCCTTCCTTGCTCAGGCACAACCTATTTATACCTGCAGCAAGGAAGGCATTGGCTAGGCAATTATGCAAATTAATAATACAGACAGCAGATTGGTGAATATGATCAGATGACAGAATCCAAGATGGCTGCGCCCATGCAGACACTTGGAGGGAAGTTTGGTTTGTAATCCATGTGGTCTGGAAAACAGTAATGGCGGCGCCGGCCACCGGAGACAGGAGACGCCAGGTGTACATCCAACCACGCGGACACAGCGGAGGCCGCGGCTGACGTAATCGCCACTCTGAATGCAGAAGCTCAGGAACGGCGGCGGAGGCCGCGGGAGACGCCATGCCAGATGTATAAGGCGTTACTGTGACAGCGTCCAGAGAGACAGGAGAGGATGCGGGAATATGCACATCAGGATAACAGATGGGATCCGGTCCTGGAGCGCTGAGCCAGCCTTAGGAGGCATCTGATGGGTAAGAAATGGCGTCCAGATACCCGGATCGTGACAGCCAGATACACAAATGTCCCCAGAGTGCCAGATATACACTGCCTCACAGTGCCAGATAAACATTGCCTCACAGTGCAAGATACACATTGCCCCACAGTGCCAGATACACATTGCCCCACAGTGCCAGATACACAAATGCCCCCAGAGTGCCAGAAATACATTGCCTCACAGTGCCAGATGCACATTGACCCAGAGTGCCAGATACACATTGCCCAACAGTGCCAGATACACATTGCCCCACAGTGCCAGATACACAAATGCCACCAGAGTGCCAGATATACATTGCCTCACAGTGCCAGATTCACAAATGCCTCCACTGTGTCAGATATACATTGCCCCCAGTGCCAGATATGCCCCCAGTGCCAGATATGCCTCCAGTGCCAGATACACATGTCCCCACAGTGCCAGATTGCCCCCAGTGACAGATATGCCCCCAATGCCAGATACAGAAATGCCCCCAGTGCCAGATACACATGTCCCCCCAGTGCTAGATATGCCCCCAGTGCCAGATATACCCCCAGTGCCAGATACAGAAATGCCCCCACAGTGACAGATATGCCCCCAGTGCCAGATACAGAGATGTCGCCAGTGCCAGATACAGAAATGTCCCCAGTGCCAGACACACATGTACCCGCAGTGCCAGATATGCCCCAGTGCCAGGTACACATGTCCTCACAGTGCCCCCCTCCTTCCCCTGCTGCTTACCGCGCTGCTGCTGTCCTGTGTGTGAGGGGAGGAGAGCGCAGTGTGCGCCTCTCCTGCCCCTCAGTCTCCGGCGGCGGTGCGGGTGTCTACCTTCAATTAGGCGCTGATCCGTGACCCAATCAAAGCTCACGGGCCGGCGCCGAATTGAAGGTAAACACTGAGGGGCAGGAGAGGCGCATGCTGCGCTCTCCTCCCCTCACAGCAGCAGCGGGGTGAGCAGCAACGGAGGGAGGGAGCGGTGTCCGGGAGGCGATCGAGCCGCATGTGGAGGTTGAAAGAGCCGCATGCGGCTCTAGAGCAGCGGGTTGGCCACTACTGGTCTAGTTGGTGAGTGCAATGAGCGGCGGCCCGGCGGCGGTGGGTACGGCTAAATTCTTAAAGGTACGCCGTACCCACGTGTACCCGCCCATTTGCCCTGCTGCCTGTGAGAAATGTATAGAGTTACATAAATATGTATAACCACATGCAAACTTAATGCCCAGATTTCCCCTAAGAAATCTTATTTACCTTCTTAAAAAAAATAATAAAAAAAAATAACGTATAGCTTTTTACAGTTAATAAATTATTTTCTACTCATTGTGCTGTTTTAAAAAAAATAAAATAAAATTTCATTCCCCAATATTTAAAAAAAGATTAAAAAATTCTAAAACGCTAGAACTTTCTAAATATGTTCATTTTATATATTGCACATGTGTTTATTTTAAGCTGTATTATGTAAGGATTAAACATGTATATATTGCAGTAATCTGATAAGTAAAATTGTAATGTTATTTAAAAAAAACTTAACATACTTTAAAAAAAAACACAACTTGATTAAGATGGTAGTCTTGGCCTACCCCAAATCCTTTTTTTTATTTTTTATTTACTTAAATTCAAACAAATGTCACTTAGGAGAGAATTCAATTGTACAGTACCTGATAAATTTTTGCGTGGAAAAAATAAGCTTTACTGCAATTTTTTGCCCAATGGTTATATCAGGGTTTTTTTTTACCGTCAACAATTGACCCCCTTTTTGGGCAAAAAACACACAACGGCCATGGTCATGAAAACGGGTCAGTTATCTGGGATTTTTTTTGCTCCTGCCTCTGGTCAGGTAAAAAAAACTCTGATAGTGCTGGCTAGTGATGAGCGGGTTCGGTTCCTCGGAATCCGAACCCCCCCCCAACTTCACCCTTTTTACACGGGTCCTAGGCAGATTCAAACCTTCCCGCCTTGCTCGGTTAACCCGAGTGCGCCCGAACGTCATCATCCCGTGGTCGGATTCTCGCGAGATTCGTATTCTATATAAGGAGCAGTGCGTGGCCGCCATTTTTCACTCGTGAATTGGAAATGATAGTGAGAGGACGTGGCTGGCGTCCTCTCAGTTTTATTCAGGTGGCTGCAAATATCTGTGCTCACTGCTTTATTGTGGGGACTGGGGACCAGCAGTATTATATAGGAGCAGTACAGTGTAGAGTTTTGCTGACCAGTGACCACCAGTATTATACGTTCTCTGCCTGAAAAACGCTCCATATCTGTGCTCAGTGTGCTGCATATATCTGTGCTCACACTGCTTTATTGTGGGGACTGGGGACCACCAGTATTATATAGGAGGAGTACAGTGCAGAGTTTTGCTGACCAGTGACCACCAGTATTATACGTTCTCTGCCTGAAAAACGCTCCATATCTGTGCTCGGTGTGCTGCATATATCTGTGCTCACACTGCTTTATTGTGGGGACTGGGGACCAGCAGTATTATATAGGAGGAGTACAGTGCAGAGTTTTGCTGACCAGTGACCACCAGTATTATACGTTCTCTGCCTAAAAAATGCTCCATATCTGTGCTCAGTGTGCTGCATATATCTGTGCTCACACTGCTTTATTGTGGGGACTGGGGACCACCAGTATTATATAGGAGGAGTACAGTGCAGAGTTTTGCTGACCAGTGACCACCAGTATTATACGTTCTCTGCCTGAAAAACGCTCCATATCTGTGCTCAGTGTGCTGTATATTTCCGTGCTCACACTGCTTTATTGTGGGGACTGGGGACCACCAGTATTATATAGGAGGAGTACAGTGCAGAGTTTTTCTGACCAGTGACCACCAGTATTATATGTTCTCTGCCTGAAAAACGCTCTATATCTGTGCTCAGTGTGCTGCATATATCTGTGTTCACACTGCTTTATTGTGGGGACTGGGGACCACCAGTATTATATAGGAGGAGTACAGTGCAGAGTTTTGCTGACCAGTGACCACCAGTATTATATGTTCTCTGCCTGAAAAACGCTCCATATCTGTGCTCAGTGTGCTGCATATATCTGTGCTCACACTGCTTTATTGTGGGGACTGGGGACCAGCAGTATTATATAGGAGGAGTACAGTGCAGAGTTTTGCTGACCAGTGACCACCAGTATTATACGTTCTCTGCCTGAAAAACGCTCCATATCTGTGCTGCATTGTAGTATATGTAGTAGGAGTACAGTGCATAATTTTGCTGACCACCAGTATATAATATATAGCATTACGGTACAGTAGTCCACTGCTCTACCTACCTCTGTGTCGTCAAGTATACTATCCATCCATACCTGTGGTGCATTTCAGTTTTGCACAGTTTGCTGACCACCAGTATATAATATATAGCAGTACGGTACAGAAGGCCACTGCTCTACCTACCTCTGTGTCGTCAAGTATACTATCCATCCATACCTGTGGTGAATTTCAGTTGTGCGCAGTATATATTTTAGTAGGCCATTGCTATTGATACTGGCATATAATTCCACACATTAAAAAATGGAGAACAAAAATGTGGAGGGTAAAATAGGGAAAGATCAAGATCCACTTCCACCTCGTGCTGAAGCTGCTGCCACTAGTCATGGCCGAGACGATGAAATGCCATCAACGTCGTCTGCCAAGGCCGATGCCCAATGTCATAGTAGAGAGCATGTAAAATCCAAAAAAATAAAGCTCAGTAAAATGACCCAAAAATCTAAATCAAAATCGTCTGAGGAGAAGCGTAAACTTGCCAATGTGCCATTTACGACACGGAGTGGCAAGGAACGGCTGAGGCCCTGGCCTATGTTCAAGGCTAGTGGTTCAGCATCACCTGAGGATGGAAGCACTCATCCTCCTGCTAGAAAATTTAAAAGAGTTAAGAGGGCAAAAGCATAGCAAAGAACTGTGTGTTCTTCTAAATCACAAATCCCCAAGGAGAGTCCAATTGTGTCGGTTGCAATGCCTGACCTTCCCAACACTGGACGGGAAGAGGTTGCGCCTTCCACCATTTGCACGCCCCCTGCAAGTGCTGGAAGGAGCACCCACAGTCCAGTTCCTGATAGTCAAATTGAAGATGTCACTGTTGAAGTACCCCAGGACGAGGATATGGGTGTTGCTGGCGCTGGGGAGGAAATTGACAAGGAGGATTCTGATGGTGAGGTGGTTTGTTTAAGTCAGGCACCCGGGGAGACACCTGTTGTCTGTGGGACGAATATGGCCATTGACATGCCTGGTCAAAATACAAAAAAAATCACCTCTTCGGTGTGGAATTATTTCAACAGAAATGCGGATAACTGGTGTCAAGCCGTGTGTTGCCTTTGTCAAGCTGTAATAAGTAGGGGTAAGGACGTTAACCACCTAGGAACATCCTCCCTTATACGTCACCTGGACCGCATTCATCAGAAGTCAGTGACAAGTTCAAAAACTTTGGATGACAGCGGAAGCAGTCCACTGACCACTAAATCCCTTCCTCTTGTAACCAAGCTCCTGCAAACCACACCACCAACTCCCTCAGTGTCAATTTCCTCCTTAGACAGGAAAGCCAATAGTCCTGCAGGCCATGTCACTGTCAAGTCTGACGAGTCCTCTCCTGCCTGGGATTCCTCCGATGCATCCTTGAGTGTAATGCCTACTGCTGCTGGCGCTGCTATTGTTGCTGCTGGGAGTCTATCGTCATCCCAGAGGGATTACGATAGACAGTAAGCAATTGACTGTCCAACAGTGCTTTGCGAGGAAGATGAAATATCACAGCAGTCATCCTGCTGCAAAGCGGATAACTCAGGCCTTGGCAGCCTGGGTGGTGAGAAACGTGTTTCCGGTATCCACCGTTAATTCACAGGCAACTAGAGACTTGATTGAGGTACTGTGTCCCCGGTACCAAATACCATCTAGGTTCCATTTCTCTAGGCAGGCGATACCGAAAATGTACACAGACGTCAGAAAAAGAGTCACCAGTGTCCTAAAAAATGCAGTTGTACCCAATGTCCACTTAACCACGGACATGTGGACAAGTGGAGCAGGGCAGACTCAGGACTATATGACAGTGACAGCCCACTGGGTAGATGTATTGCCTCCCGCAGCAATAACAGCAGCGGCGGCACCAGTAGCAGCATCTCGCAAATGCCAACTCGTTCCTAGGCAGGCTACGCTTTGTGTCACCGCTTTCCATAAGAGGCACACAGCTGACAACCTCTTACGGAAACTGAGGAACATCATCGCAGAATGGCTTACCCCAATTGGACTCTCCTGGGGATTTGTGACATCGGACAACGCCACCAATATTGTGCGTGCATTACATGTGGGCAAATTCCAGCACGTCCCATGTTTTGCACATACATTGAATTTGGTGGTGCCGAATTATTTAAAAAACGACAGGGGCGTGCAAGAGATGCTGTCGGTGGCCTGAAGAATTGCCACTTTCGGCATTCCGCCACCGCGTGCCGAAGACTGGAGCACCAGCAAACAGTCCTGAACCTGCCCTGCCATCATCTGAAGCAAGAGGTGGTAACGAGGTGGAATTCAACCCTCTATATGCTTCAGAGGATGGAGGAGCAGCAAAAGGCCATTCAAGCCTATACATCTGCCTACGATATAGGCAAAGGAGGGGGAATGCACCTGACTCAAGCGCAGTGGAGAATGATTTCAATGTTGTGCAAGGTTCTGCAACCCTTTGAACTTGCCACACGTGAAGTCAGTTCAGGCACTGCCAGCCTGAGTCAGGTCATTCCCCTCATCAGGCTTTTGCAGAAGAAGCTGGAGACATTGAAGGAGGAGCTAAAACAGAGCGATTCCGCTAGGCATGTGGGACTTGTGGATGGAGCCCTTAATTCGCTTAACCAGGAATCACGGGTGGTCAATCTGTTGAAATCAGAGCACTACATTTTGGCCACCGTGCTCGATCCTAGATTTAAAACCTATGTTGTATCTCTCTTTCCGGCAGACACAAGTCTGCAGAAGTTTAAAGACCTGCTGGTGAGAAAATTGTCAAGTCAAGCGGAACGTGACCCGTCAACAGCTCCTCCTTCACATTCTCCCGCAACTGGGGGTGCGAGGAAAAGGCTAATAATTCCGAGCCCACCCGCTGGCGGTGATGCAGGGCAGTCTGGAGCGAGTGCTGACATCTGGTCCGGACTGAAGGACCTGCCAACGATTACTGACATGTCGTCTACTGTCACTGCATATGATTCTGTCACCATTGAAAGAATGGTGGAGGATTATATGAGTGAACACATCCAAGTAGGCACGTCAGACAGTCCGTACGTATACTGGCAGGAAAAAGAGGCAATTTGGAGGCCCTTGCAGAAACTGGCTTTATTTTTACCTAAGTTTCCCCCCCCTCCAGTGTGTACTCCGAAAGAGTGTTTAGTGCAGCCGCTCACCTTGTCAGCAATCGGCATACGAGGTTACTTCCAGAAAATGTGGAGAAGATGATGTTCATCAAAATGAATTATAATCAATTCCTCCACTGAGACATTCACCAGCAATTGCCTCCAGAAAGTACACAGGGACCTGAGATGGTGGATTCCAGTGGGGACGAATTAATAATCTGTGAGGAGGGGGATGTACACAGTGAAAGGGGTGAGGAATCGGACGATGAGGAGGAGGTGGACATCTTGCCTCTGTAGAGCCAGTTTGTGCAAGGAGAGATTGATTGCTTCTTTTTTGGTGGGGGCCCAAACCAACCAGTCATTTCAGTCACAGTTGTGTGGCAGACCCTGTCGCTGAAATGATGAGTTCGTTAAAGTGTGCATGTCCTGTTTATTCAACATAAGGGTGGGTGGGAGGGCCCAAGGACAATTCCATCTTGCACCTCTTTTTTCTTTCATTTTTCTTTGCATCATGTGCAGTTTGGGGACTATTTTTTTGAAGTGCCATCCTGCCTGACACTGCAGTGCCACTCCTAGATGGGCCATGTGTTTGTGCCGGAACTTGTGTCTCTTAGCTTAGCCATCCAGCGACCTTGGTGCACCTTTTTTTTTCTTTGCATCATGTGCTGTTTGGGGACTATTTTTTAAATCTGCCATCCTGCCTGACACTGCAGTGCCACTCCTAGATGGGCCAGGTGTTTGTGTCGGCCACTTGTGTTGCTTAGCTTAGCCATCCAGCGACCTTGGTGCACCTCTTTTTTTCTTTGCATCATGTGCTGTTTGGGGACTATTTTTTAAATCTGCCATCCTGTCTGACACTGCAGTGCCACTCCTAGATGGGCCAGGTGTTTGTGTCGACCACTTGTGTCGCTTAGCTTAGCCATCCAGCGACTTTGGTGCACCTCTTTTTTTCTTTGCATCATGTGCTCTTTGGGGACTATTTTTTAAATCTGCCATCCTGTCTGACACTGCAGTGCCACTCCTAGATGGGCCAGGTGTTTATGTCGGCCAAATTTTAGGACTAAAAATAATATTGTGAGGTGTTCAGAATAGACTGGAAATGAGTGGAAATTATGGTTATTGAGGTTAATAATACTATGGGATCAAAATGACCCCCAAATTCTATGATTTAAGCTGTTTTTGAGGGTTTTTTGTAAAAAAACACCCGAATCCAAAACACACCCGAATCCGACAAAAAATTTTCAGGGAGGTTTTGCCAAAACGCGTCCGAATCCAAAACACGGCCGCGGAACCGAATCCAAAACAAAAACACAAAACCCGAAAAATTTCCGGTGCACATCACTAGGCTATCGGGGAAAACTGAATAACCCCCATTGTTGTTATAATTTACAGTAGCTAATTGAATTTCCCCCTATACCTGAAACAGTTTGCTGAGCTTTACACAAGTTTACAGTGGTCAACAGCTTAGCGCTCTCTAGCAAATCATTAATACTGCAGACTTTTTTGAGTTGTACGCAATGCCAATATTTACAGAGTTGAGCGATTATCGTCCAGTACGGGCAGCACGGATGGTCTAATGGTTAGCATTACTGCCTCACAGCACTGAGGTCATGGGTTTGATTCCCACCATGGCCCTAATTGTGCGGAGTTTGTATATTCCCACTTGCGTGGGTTTCCTCCGGGTACTCCGGTTTCCTCCCACAATCCAAAAATATATTCTAGTTGGTTAATTGGCTTCCAACAAAAAAAAATTAAAAATAACCCTAGTATGAATGTGCGCATGTACATGTGCTAGGGAATATAGAGTGTAAGCTCCACTGGGGCAGGGACTTATGTGAATGGCCAAATATTCTCTGTAAAGTGCTGCGGAATATGTGTGCGCTATATAAATAACTGGTAATAATAAATAATAAATAACAATTCTGCGCATGCATCACTGTCCCACAACACAAAGGTACCTTTGCAATGATGTGTATTTGTACACAGTTGCTAGGATCTGCGAAGCCTCTGGTACACGTTTAAATACATTTCCAAGTATATTTTTGCAAATTAGCTGTATGTTAGATTGCAGCTGAGAACGCAACAGCATACTCAGAGTCGGCGCTACCCGCTCAGCAAAGTCTGCAATGCAGGGAGGCGCCGGACTCAAGAGTCCCCACTCCCCACTCTGCTACTACACCTTGCTGATGTACAGACTTTCCCGTGTTGCTGCAGGCTGCCACAGCCTGCGCCTGTCACAATCTATCCAGTTCAATCTGATCTCGTTCCAGGGTGCTCCCTTCCCTCTCTTCTTGGCTCCTCCCGCTGCACTTGTCAAGCAGGATGACAGACAGGCAGCAGCATCACCCCCCCCCCCCGTCACTAAAGACATAATAGTCTTCAGCACCTTCCCGCTAGCTGCCCCCATCCCCCATCCCATCAGTGGCACATTCAGGTCACGGGTACTGACAGACATTCAGCTCTCTGTCATTTTCGGTGCCCAGACACTTTTATTTTTCATTTGCAGCCACATGATGCACTGTGCTCATAGCAGAAGCCGGGCAGCCACATCCCGGCACTCTTCCTGATTAGGCATGAACAGGAAGTCATGTGGTGCACATGTGACTGTGCACTGGAGGAGCCTAAAGACATGAAGAGGAGCAGCCCAACAGGTCTTGCAGCCAGCCATACCATACCGAGGAGCAGAAACTCTGCTGCTGATACATGGAGGAAAGTGGTATACTGTATAAATGTGTGCTGGGGAGGGTATGGTATATTAATGTGTGCTGGGGAGGGAATGGTATATTAATGTGTGCTGGGGAGGGAATGGTATATTAATGTGTGCTGGGGAGGGAATGGTATATTAATGTGTGCTGGGGAGGGAATGGTATATTAATGTGTGCTGGGAAGGGAATGGTATATTAATGTGTGCAGGGGTGGGATTGGTATATTAATGTGTGCTGGGGAGGAAATGGTATATTAATGTGTGCTGGGGAGGGAATGGTATATTAATGTGTGCTGGGGAAGGTATGGTATATTAATGTGTGCTGGGGAGGGAGTGGTATATTAATTTGTGCTGGGGAGAGAGTGGTATATTAATGTGTGCTGGAGGGAATGGTATATTAATGTGTGCTGGGGAGGGAATGGTATATTAATGTGTGCTGGGGAGGGTATGGTATATTAATGTGTGCTGGGGAGGGAGTGGTATATTAATGTGTGCTGGGGAGGGAGTGGTATATTAATGTGTGCTGGGGAGGGAGTGGTATATTAATGTGTGCTGGGGTGGGAATGGTATATTAATGTGTGCTGGGAAGGGAATGGTATATTAATGTGTGCTGGGGAGGGAATGGTATATTAATGTGTGCTGGGGAGGGAATGGTATATTAATGTGTGCTGGGGAGGGAATGGTATATTAATGTGTGCTGGGGAGGGAATGGTATATTAATGTGTGCTGGGGAGGGAATGGTATATTAATGTGTGCTGGGAAGGGAATGGTATATTAATGTGTGCTGGGGAGGGAATGGTATATTAATGTGTGCTGGGGAGGGGATTGTATATTAATGTGTGCTGGGGAGGGAATGGTATATTAATGTGTGCTGGGGAGGGAATGGTACATTAATGTGTGCTGGGGAGGGAATGGTATATTAATGTGTGCTGGGGAGGGAATGGTATATTAATGTGTGCTGGGGAGGGAATGGTATATTAATGTGTGCTGGGGAGGGAATGGTATATTAATGTGCGCAGGGAAGGGAATGGTATATTAATGTGTGCTGGGGAGGGAATGGTATATTAATGTGTGCTGGGGAGGGAATGGTATATTAATGTGTGCTGGGAAGGGAATGGTATATTAATGTGTGCTGGGGAGGGAATGGTATATTAATGTGTGCTGGGGAGGGAATGGTATATTAATGTGTGCTGGGGAGGGAATGGTATATTAATGTGTGCTGGGGAGGGAATGGTATATTAATGTGTGCTGGGGAGGGAATGGTATATTAATGTGCGCTGGGGAGGGAATGGTATATTCATGTGCGCTGGGGAGGAAATGGTACATTAATGTGTGCTGGGGAGGGAATGGTATATTAATGTGTGCTGGGGTGGGAATGGTATATTATTGTGTGCTGGGGAGGGAATGGTATATTAATGTGCGCTGGGGAGGGAATGGTATATTAATGTGCGCTGGGAAGGGAATGGTACATTAATGTGTGCTGGGGAGGGAGTGGTATATTAATGTGCGCTGGGGAGGGAATGATATATTAATGTGTGCTGGGGGAGGGAATGGTATATTAATGTGTGCTGGGGAGGGAATGGTATATTAATGTGTGCTTGGGAGGGAATGGTATATTAATGTGTGCTGGGGAGGGAATGGTATATTAATGTGTGCTGGGGAGGGAATGGTATATTAATGTGTGCTGGGGAGGGGATGGTATATTAATGTGTGCTGGGAAGGGAATGGTATATTAATTAGAGATGAGCGGGTTCGGTTTCTCTGAATCCGAACCCGCACGAACTTCATGTTTTTTTCACGGGTCCGAGCAGACTCGGATCCTCCCGCCTTGCTCGGTTAACCCGAGCGCGCCCGAACGTCATCATGACGCTGTCGGATTCTCGCGAGACTCGGATTCTATATAAGGAGCCGCGCGTCGCCGCCATTTTCACACGTGCATTGAGATTGATAGGGAGAGGACGTGGCTGGCGTCCTCTCCATTTAGATTAGGGTTGAGAGAGAGAGAGAGAGAGATTGACCTGAGGCTGTGATACTGTAGAAGAGAGTGCAGAGTTTAGTGACTGACGACCACAGTGACCACCAGACAGTGCAGTTGTTTGTTTTATTTAATATATCCGTTCTCTGGCTGAAAAAAACGATACACACAGTGACTCAGTCACATACCATATCTGTGTGCACTGCTCAGCCCAGTGTGCTGCATCAATGTATATATATATCTGACTGTGCTCAGCTCACACAGCTTATAATTGTGGGGGAGACTGGGGAGCACTGCAGTGCCAGTTATAGGTTATAGCAGGAGCCAGGAGTACATAATATTATATTAAAATTAAACAGTGCACACTTTTGCTGCAGGAGTGCCACTGCCAGTGTGACTAGTGACCAGTGACCTGACCACCAGTATATATAATATTAGTAGTATACTATCTCTTTATCAACCAGTCTATATTAGCAGCAGACACAGTACAGTGCGGTAGTTCACGGCTGTGGCTACCTCTGTGTCGGCACTCGGCAGCCCGTCCATAATTGTATATACCACCTAACCATGGTTTTTTTTTCTTTCTTTATAGTCATACTAGTTACGAGTATACTATCTCTTTATCAACCAGTCTATATTAGCAGCAGACACAGTACAGTGCGGTAGTTCACGGCTGTGGCTACCTCTGTGTCGGCACTCGGCAGCCCGTCCATAATTGTATATACCACCTAACCGTGGTTTTTCTCTATCGTCCTAAGTGGATGCTGGGGTTCCTGAAAGGACCATGGGGAATAGCGGCTCCGCAGGAGACAGGGCACAAAAAAGTAAAGCTTTACTAGGTCAGGTGGTGTGCACTGGCTCCTCCCCCTATGACCCTCCTCCAGACTCCAGTTAGATTTTGTGCCCGAACGAGAAGGGTGCAATCTAGGTGGCTCTCCTAAAGAGCTGCTTAGAGAAAGTTTAGTTTAGGTTTTTTTCTTTACAGTGAGTCCTGCTGGCAACAGGATCACTGCAACGTGGGACTTAGGGGGAAAGTAGTAAACTCACCTGCATGCAGAGTGGATTTGCTGCTTGGCTACTGGACACCATTAGCTCCAGAGGGATCGAACACAGGCCCAGCCGTGGAGTCCGGTCCCGGAGCCGCGCCGCCGACCCCCTTGCAGATGCTGAAGCGTGAAGAGGTCCGGAAACCGGCGGCTGAAGACTCCTCAGTCTTCATAAGGTAGCGCACAGCACTGCAGCTGTGCGCCATTTTCCTCTCAGCACACTTCACTGGGCAGTCACTGAGGGTGCAGAGCGCTGGGGGGGGGCGCTCTGAGAGGCAAATATAAACCTTATACAAGGCTAAAAATACCTCACATATAGCCCATAGGGGCTATATGGAGATATTTAACCCCTGCCTGACTGGAAAAATAGCGGGAGAAGAACCCGCCGAAAAAGGGGCGGGGCCTATCTCCTCAGCACACGGCGCCATTTTCTGTCACAGCTCCGCTGGTCAGAACGGCTCCCAGGTCTCTCCCCTGCACTGCACTACAGAAACAGGGTAAAACAGAGAGGGGGGGCACATTAATGGCTATATATATATATATTAAAGCAGCTATAAGGGAGCACTTAATATAAGGATATCCCTTGTTTATATAGCGCTTTGTGGTGTGTGCTGGCAGACTCTCCCTCTGTCTCCCCAAAAGGGCTAGTGGGTCCTGTCTTCATTAGAGCATTCCCTGTGAGTTTGCGGTGTGTGTCGGTACGTGGTGTCGACATGTATGAGGACGATATTGGTGTGGAGGCGGAGCAATTGCCAAATATGCAGATGTCACCCCCCAGGGGGTCGACACCAGAATGGATGCCTTTATTTGTGGAATTACGTGATGGTTTATCTTCCCTTAAACAGTCAGTTGAGGACATGAGGCGGCCGGACAATCAATTAATGCCTGTCCAGGCGCCTCAAACACCGTCAGGGGCTGTAAAACGCCCTTTGCCTCAGTCGGTCGACACAGACCCAGACACGGGCACTGATTCCAGTGACGACGGTAGAAATTCAAACGTATTTTCCAGTAGGGCCACACGTTATATGATTTTGGCAATGAAGGAGACGTTACATTTAGCTGATACTACAGATACCGTAAAACAGGGTATTATGTATGGTGTGAAAAAACTACAAACAGTTTTTCCTGAATCAGAAGAATTAAATGACGTGTGTGATGAAGCGTGGGTTGCTCCTGATAAAAAGTTGATAATTTCAAAAAAGTTATTGGCATTATACCCTTTCCCGCCAGAGGTTAGGGCGCGCTGGGAAACACCCCCTAAGGTGGACAAGGCGCTCACACGCTTATCCAAACAAGTGGCGTTACCCTCTCCTGAGACGGCCGCACTTAAGGATCCATCAGATAGAAAGATGGAAGTTATTCAAAAGAATATATACACACATGCAGGTGTTATACTACGACCAGCTATAGCAACTGCCTGGATGTGCAGTGCTGGAGTAGTTTGGTCAGAATCCCTGATTGAAAATATTGATACCCTAGATAGGGACAATGTTTTACTGTCGTTAGAACAAATAAAGGATGCATTTATCTATATGCGTGATGCACAGAGGGATATTTGCACACTGGCATCTCGGGTGAGTGCTATGTCCATTTCAGCCAGAAGAGCCTTATGGACACGACAGTGGACAGGCGATGCGGATTCAAAACGTCACATGGAGGTTTTGCCGTATAAAGGGGAGGAGTTATTTGGAGTTGGTCTATCAGACTTGGTGGCCACGGCTACTGCCGGGAAATCCACTTTTTTACCTCAAGTCACTCCCCAACAGAGAAAGGCACCGACCTTTCAACCGCAGCCTTTTCGCTCCTACAAAAATAAGAGAGCAAAGGGCTTGTCGTACCTGCCACGAGGCAGAGGAAGAGGGAAGAGACACCAACAGGCAGCTCCTTCCCAGGAACAGAAGCCCTCCCCGGCTCCTGCAAAAACCTCAGCATGACGCTGGGGCCTCTCAAGCGGACTCGGGGACAGTGGGGGGCCGTCTCAAAAATTACAGCGCGCAGTGGGCTCACTCGCAGGTAGACCCCTGGATCCTGCAGATAATATCTCAGGGGTACAGGTTGGAATTAGAGACGGATCCTCCTCATCGTTTCCTGAAGTCTGCCTTACCAACCGTCTCTTCCGAAAGGGAGAGGGTGTTGGAAGCCATTCACAAGCTGTACGCTCAGCAGGTGATAGTCAAAGTACCCCTATTACAACAAGGAAAGGGGTATTATTCCACTCTATTTGTGGTACCGAAGCCGGATGGCTCGGTAAGGCCTATTCTAAATCTGAAGTCCTTGAACCTCTACATAAAAAAGTTCAAGTTCAAGATGGAGTCACTCAGAGCAGTGATAGCGAACCTGGAAGAAGGGGACTTTATGGTATCCTTGGACATCAAGGATGCGTATCTACACGTTCCGATTTACCCCGCACACCAGGGGTACCTCAGGTTCATTGTTCAAAACTGTCACTATCAGTTTCAGACGCTGCCGTTCGGATTGTCCACGGCGCCTCGGGTCTTTACCAAGGTAATGGCCGAGATGATGATTCTTCTTCGAAGAAAAGGCGTATTAGTTATCCCATACTTGGACGATCTCCTAATAAGGGCAAGGTCCAGAGAACAGCTGGAGACAGCTTTAGCACTATCTCAAGAGGTGCTAAGATAACACGGGTGGATTCTGAATATTCCAAAATCCCATTTAATCCCGACAACTCGTCTGCTGTTCCTAGGAATGATTCTGGACACGGTTCAGAAAAAGGTTTTCCTTCCAGAGGAAAAAGCCAAGGAGTTATCCGATCTGGTCAGGAACCTCCTAAAACCAGGAAAAGTGTCAGTACATCAATGCACAAGAGTCCTGGGAAAAATGGTGGCTTCTTACGAAGCAATTCCATTCGGCAGATTCCATGCAAGAATATTCCAAAGGGATCTGTTGGACAAATGGTCAGGGTCGCATCTGCAGATGCACCTGCGAATAACCCTGTCACCAAAGACAAGGGTGTCACTTCTGTGGTGGTTGCAGAAGGCTCACCTATTAGAAGGCCGCAGATTCGGCATTCAGGATTGGATCCTGGTGACCACGGACGCCAGCCTGAGAGGCTGGGGAGCAGTCACACAAGGAAGAAACTTCCAGGGAGTATGGACGAGTCTGGAAAAGTCTCTTCACATAAACATTCTGGAACTAAGAGCAATCTACAATGCTCTAAGCCAGGCGGAACTTCTCCTGCAAGGAAAGCCGGTGTTGATTCAGTCGGACAACATCACGGCTGTCGCCCATGTAAACAGGCAGGGCGGCACAAGAAGCAGGAGTGCAATGGCAGAAGCTGCCAAGATTCTTCGCTGGGCGGAGAATCACGTGATAGCACTGTCAGCAGTGTTCATCCCGGGCGTGGACAACTGGGAAGCAGACTTCCTCAGCAGACACGATCTTCATCCGGGAGAGTGGGGTCTACATCCAGAAGTCTTCAACATGTTAATAGACCGTTGGGAAAGACCAATTGTAGACATGATGGCGTCTCGCCTCAACAAGAAACTGGACAAATATTGCGCCAGGTCAAGAGATCCACAGGCAATAGCTGTGGACGCACTGGTAACTCCTTGGGTGTACCAGTCAGTGTATGTGTTTCCTCCTCTGCCGCTCATACCAAAGGTATTGAAGATCATACGGCAAAGAAGAGTAAGGACAATACTAGTGGTTCCGGATTGGCCGAGAAGGACTTGGTATCCGGAACTTCAAGAGATGCTCACGGACGAACCGTGGCCTCTACCTCTGAGAAGGGACCTGCTACAGCAGGGTCCCTGTCTTTTTCAAGACTTACCGCGGCTGCGTTTGACGGCATGGCGGTTGAACGCCAGATCCTAAAAGGGAAAGGCATTCCAGAAGAAGTCATTCCTACCTTGATTAAGGCACGGAAGGAAGTCACCGTGAAACATTATCACCGCATTTGGCGAAAATATGTAGCGTGGTGCGAGGATCGGAGGGTTCCGACGGAGGAATTCCAACTGGGTCGTTTCCTACATTTCCTGCAATCAGGATTATCTATGGGTCTCAAATTGGGATCCATTAAGGTTCAAATTTCGGCCCTGTCAATATTCTTCCAAAAAGAATTGGCCTCTGTCCCTGAGGTCCAGACTTTTGTCAAGGGAGTACTGCATATACAGCCTCCTGTGGTGCCTCCGGTGGCACCGTGGGATCTAAATGTAGTTTTAGATTTCCTCAAATCCCATTGGTTTGAACCATTGAAAAAGGTGGATTTGAAATATCTCACATTGAAAGTGACTATGTTACTAGCCCTGGCCTCTGCCAGGAGAGTATCTGAATTGGCGGCTTTATCTTATAAAAGTCCTTATCTAATCTTCCATTCGGATAGGGCAGAACTGCGGACTCGTCCGCATTTTCTCCCTAAAGTGGTATCAGCATTTCATCTGAACCAACCTATTGTGGTGCCTGCGGCCACTAGCGACTTGGAGGACTCCAAGTTGTTGGACGTTGTCAGAGCCTTAAAAATATACATTGCAAGGACGGCTGGAGTCAGAAAATCTGACTCGCTGTTTATATTGTATGCACCCAACAAGTTGGGCGCACCTGCTTCTAAGCAGTCGATTGCTCGTTGGATTTGTAACACAATTCAACTTGCACATTCTGTGGCAGGCCTGCCACAGCCTAAAACTGTAAAAGCCCACTCCACAAGGAAGGTGGGCTCATCTTGGGCGGCTGCCCGAGGGGTCTCGGCATTACAACTCTGCCGAGCAGCTACGTGGTCGGGGGAGAACACGTTTGTAAAATTTTACAAATTTGATACCCTGGCAAAGGAGGACCTGGAGTTCTCTCATTCGGTGCTGCAGAGTCATCCGCACTCTCCCGCCCGTTTGGGAGCTTTGGTATAATCCCCATGGTCCTTTCAGGAACCCCAGCATCCACTTAGGACGATAGAGAAAATAAGAATTTACTTACCGATAATTCTATTTCTCGGAGTCCGTA
>NC_086449.1:782882661-783062661 GCF_028390025.1 Pseudophryne corroboree | reverse complement strand
GCGCTGTCACAGGACGGGAGGAGGTGGGGCTGGCCGCTGGAGTGGGGGGACAGAAGTTCTGCGATCCAGGCTGCCGGCTGCCGCTGCTTGTACAGTGATATAGGCGCAGCGGCAGCCGGCAACAACAGCACACAGTGAAGGGATGCAGTGTAGGGAAAGCGCCTCTCCTGCCTGGCGCCTACCTGCACTGCCACTACCAATTCAAATTACTCTAGAAAGTAGCACAATCTTGTTCACATTACACCGCACACTGGGGGTCATTCTGACCCATTCGCACACAGCGTTTTTTCACTGCGTGTGAGCGGTTCGGAACTGCGCATGCGCGCCAGACACATTGCGCACGTTATCGCCGGGAAGCGACGCCGCCAGCGAGAAATGTGATCGCATCGGCGATCGCAAGAAGACGGACAGGCAGGCGGCGTTCCGGGGCAGATACTCACCGTTTTCCAGGTGTGGTGGGTCCCACGCATGGAGGGCGGATGTCTGACGTCACAGCCGAGAACATCATCACTGGATCCGTCGCACTGGTGAGTAGCTGCAGGGCTGGTCTTGTTTTGCTTTAAACTTTTTTAGCATAGCAGGGCTGCACAAGCGATCGCAGCCCTGCTATGCTAAAATACACTCCCCCACAGATATGAGATAGATAGATAGATAGATAGATAGATAGATAGATAGATAGATAGATAGATAGATAATAGGCAGACAGATAGATAGATAGATAGATAGATAATAGACAAACACACAGATAGATGATAGATAGATAGATAGATAGATAGATAGATAGATAGATAGATAGATAGATAGATAGACAGACAATCACACATAAAAAGAAAAAATATAGTGGTGTGGCTTCATGGGGAAGGGGTGTGGCCACAAAATAATACCAATTCATATTACGGTAGTCTTCATTATTTAAATTATGCCACACAGTAGCGCCACTACACCAGGTAGAACCCCTTTTACACATTACGGCAGCCAGCCCCTCTTTTTACACATTACAGCAGCCAGTCCCCCTTTTTACACATTACGGCAGACAGCGTCCCCCTTTCTACATATTACGGCAGACAGCGTCCCCTTTTTACACATTAGGTAGACCGCGTCCCCTTTTTACACATTACGGCAGACAACGTCCCCTTTTTACACATTTAGGTAGACTGCGTCCCCTTTTTACACATTACGGCAGACAGCGTCCCCCTTTTTACACATTACAGCAGACAGCGTCCCCCTTTTTACACATTACGGCAGACCGCGTCCCCTTTTTACACATTACGGCAGACAGCGTCCCCCTTTTTACACATTACGGCAGACAGCGTCCCCCTTTTTACACATTACGGCAGACAGCATCCCCCTTTTTAAACATTAGGTAGACCGCGTCCCCTTTTTACACATTACGGCAGATAGCGTCCCCCTTTTTACACATTACGGCAGACAGCGTCCCCCTTTTTACACATTACGGCAGACCGCGTCCCCTTTTTACACATTACGGTAGTCAGTGTCCCCTTTTTACACATTACGGCAGACAGCATCCTCTTTTTACACATTACGGCAGACTGCGCCCCCCTTTTAAACATTAGATAGATAGATGATAGATAGATAATAGACAGACAGACACATAGATAGATAGATAGATAGATAGATAGATAGATAGATAGATAGATAGATAGATAGACAGACAATCACACATAAAAAGAAAACTCACTTTAGTTCCTCTGTACTGGTCTCGGGCAGTCTCTCTTTTGTTCCTGATCCTGAGTCCTGTCAGGTGATGAGATGGCTCCGTCCATAGGGATGGGGGCATCTAGCGGCTCCTGGCGGTACTGCAGTCAGCAGTGACTGCAGCTCTCAGCTTCCGAAGTCGTCCTTTGCTGGTCCCGCCCCCACACCTCCCCTTACTAGCGTCACAGCGCTGTCACAGGACGGGAGGAGGTGGGGCTGGCCGCTGGAGTGGGGGGACAGAAGTTCCGCGATCCAGGCTGCCGGCTGCCGCTGCTTGTACAGTGATATAGGCGCAGCGGCAGCCGGCAACAACAGCACACAGTGAAGGGATGCAGTGTAGGGAAAGCGCCTCTCCTGCCTGGCGCCTACCTGCACTGCATCCCTTCGCTGTGCGGGTTCCGCCGGCTCTGGGCGTATCGCCCCATTTCACTAAAATCCGCAGCTCCTTCTTACTGTAGTGGCGCTGTCTCAATTACATTTTTAGACAGTATGCAAATACAGTATACTTTACGCTTAAGATGCCGGATGTTAACGATACGTCAAAAAAGACAGGCGATAATGCATCGGAGCATGCACACGCTCAGGCTGTTTATTCTGGTTAACAACAGAAATTACCGCTACTTTGCTCCAAAAGTCGCACAGGCAATGTTTAATCTGAACAGACCTTTTTCTGTGCTGAGACTTGTAGTCGTGTGGTGATTTCACAGAGGGCCCCTCTACTCCATCAACCTTGCCGTTCATTTGTAAGGAATATCAGCACTGTTTGAGCAGTGCACGTCACTGACGAAATTGCTGCTAGGCACTCAGGGCCGGTGCAAGGTTTCTCAGCACCCTATGCAAAACTTCAGCCTACTGCCCCCAAACCACCACCAATACCCACTTTCCAGACCTTCAGATGAAAAAGTGTAACTTATAAGTTAAACAGCCACCACTTGTATTAAGTACAACAAGGATGTTTCTTTCAGACACATCCTTAGTTTTTTGTTACTAAGATTCAGTGGTGCCCCCCCCCCCCACCCCCCAGATCCCATCGCCCTAGGCAGCTGCCTAAATCTGTCTAATGGTAGAGCCGGCCCTGTAGGCACTTACAGAACAATGGGGGTCATTCCGAGTTGTTTGCTCAGTAAAAATCTTCGCATCGCAGCGATTTTCCGCTTAATGCGCATGCGCAATGTCCGCACTGCGACTGCGCCAAGAAAATTTGCTATGCAGTTAGGATTTTTACTCACGGCTTTTTAATCGTTCTGGCGATCGTAATGTGATTGACAGGAAATGGGTGTTACTGGGCGGAAACAGGCCGTTTTATGGGCGTGTGGGAAAAAACGCTACCGTTTCCGGAAAAAACGCAGGAGTGGCCGGAGAAACGGGGGAGTGTCTGGGCGAACGCTGGGTGTGTTTGTGACGTCAAACCAGGAACGACAAGCAGTGAAATGATCGCAGATGCCGAGTAAGTCTGAAGCTACTCAGAAACTGCTACGAGGTATGTAATCGCAATATTGCGAATACATCGTTCGCAATTTTAAGATGCTAAGATTCACTCCCAGTAGGCGGCGGCTTAGCATGAGCAAATCTGCTAAAATCCGCTTGCGAGCGAACAACTCGGAATGACCCCCAATGTGCACTGTACAGCACTGTACGTGATTGGCCCGCCTGTCAGGGCTTGCTTATGTATTCTGCATTGTCATATCCATCCACTGCTATTGCATTCAGCAATGTACTTTTCCTTAGTGAAGCAAACGCCACCCAGAGGTGAAGCTGTGTACTGCACGCTGAGGATTCTCTTGCGCCTTACCACGCTTTACCATGCCAATCCATGTTATTTTCATGCCACAACTAAGACGTCAGCATGCCATAACTACAGCAACAATGAGTATGGACACAACTGCGTGATTTGCTTAATTATGTGAAGATACCCTTTAAGCAGCGGTTCTAAATAGAAAGCCTTGTTACGTCAGCTATAGTTCCTGGCCATTTGTATCATACATTAAACCCTCAATTCTGTCTTCAAAACAATTGATGAGAAATGAAAAGAGGAAGCTGCCTACTGTCGATGTTTTGGGGTCATTTGAAGTTATGCAGTATTAAAGGCTTCCATCTATGCTATTGGAGTTCCTTACTACAGCCATTAGCTCTAATTCCAGATGTTCTTTCCTTTATGTACAAGAGCTATCTTGACATGATCTCTGAAGCACAAATATGATGATTGTATTACTAAGTGCTGCGTGTACGCCACCTCATTCATTTTCAAAGCATTACATAAAGAAAGAAACCTAAAAGCATTTTTTCCTGCCCTTGAATTACATCCTATTTCCTTTCAGAGAAAAATATATGTCTCTGCATGATGATCGTGGTTTGCTAATGGATGGTACAGTAGACAACGTTGAAAAGCTCAAGCTGGGGATACAACATAGATAAATACTCTGGTTCGCCACAGTTCTAATCACTAGGTATCTGCTAGGCACTTTATGCAGCATAGTAAATATAGATATGAGTTTCTTTTATGATCAGAAAACATGCAGGGAAAACAGTTTATGTAACATCACGGGCAGTTATCACAAGCAGTGTAGCACTGGGGCTTGAAGGGCCCACCTGGAAAATGCAGTGGTAGAGGCCTATGGTCAGGGGTGTGGCCTGTCTACAGAGGGGGTGTGACCAGCCTCCAAAGAGGCTTGGCTAACCATAAAAGAGTGCATGGGTTGGGCCCCTTGATACATATATTTTAAATGTATATAGTGAATACTGCTAGTGCATGCATGATAATCACCAGATTAAAAACAGCAATGCACTGTAGAAAATGCACCATAGGGCTGTGCAGCATAATGTACCATATGTATAATTCAAGTGCACACCTGGAACCTGATCCCTAGAGGAGGAGCAGGGGGCCCACCAGGGCCCCACTTTCCCTGTACCCCTGTGGGCCAGTCTGGCACTGCTCACGAAATATAGAAGGCTAGATATAGATAGATAAAGAACAGTGAACAGAGTGGAGAAGAGGACCAGAGGCGTAACTAGCACGAGGCGAGCAGGGCACGTGCCCTGGGAGCCGTGACAGCCCCAGCAGAGGGGGAAGCCACCTGCACCTGTACGGCCCGCTCGCCCCATGCGACAGGGTTTCGGCAGCGCCAGCGCTACCAGCCAAAATGTGGAAAAAAGTGAGAAAGAAGCGACATTAGTAGAGAGCGGGGCAGCAGGTCCTCGGCATGTGGGCTCTGGGCTGGCCAGGGCACTGCTGAGGATTGTACATATACCCAGGCAGGGGCAGAATGGGGCTGGGTCTCTGGCAGAGCAGTGCAGTGCCGTGTATCCAGAGCTGGGCAGCGCACTGTGTGCTGGGCTGGGAGCTCCCCCCGCTCTCCGGGGTGATGATCGGTGGAAGTTCTCCAGCGCTATACAGCTTGTCCCGTTCCAGCAGAGGCAACAACACATGTCCGGGCCCGGATTGGCGCTGGCCGTGCCCGCCCTGCCTGCTGCCACCACAGCTGTCCGGCTGGCTGACAGGGGCCGGCACCCAGCTGACAGGAGACACCGGTGGGAGTGTCCCTGTACCGTCTTCCCTGTGTACTGTAGGCTGCACACAGTGTGGCCTGGGCGGTCAGTGTGTGTGGACTGCGGAGGAGGGATAAGGACTTTGAGCGCCGATGCAGCCCCCGGAGTGTTGCCACTGAGAGAACGGCTCCCTGCACCCTCAACATGTGGGCCATCAACAGCAGCCGACAAGCTCTCGGAGGTACAGGTGAGCAGGTTGCAGCTCAGTTTACTGTCGGGAGATTGGGGGGGGACAGTGGGAGTGTGTGTTCATTTTTGCAGTCCAGTGTGTGTGGGAGGGGAAAGTATGAGAATGTGTGTGTAGTCTGAGTGGGTGTGTGTAAGTAAGGGGGTGGGGCAGTCTGTGTGTGTTTGATATTGGCTTTACACCTATAGGGCAGGATGTACTAATGCTTACCGCCACTGTAAGCATTAGTACCATTTACCACAGAGGCCATTTACCGAAGAAGGATATGTATTAAACCACGGGCACTGAGATGCCCTTCTCACTCACCATCCAGCTGAGTGGCCGAGCCAGACAGGTGGAAAGCCAGCAGAAGAAGCAGCATGCCAGATATCAGCAGCCGAGGGTGCTGGCTGTAAGGCTCCTGCAGAGCGGTGCGTAGCCCAAAGCCACAGATCGGCAGCATGTTGACCGGCAACAAGCAGCTTCTGCTTCCGCGTTCAACATGCTGCTGATCTCTGGCTTTTGGCAACGCAGGGTTTGGAGGATGGGTGTCCTCTGCCGGTGTACTGCAGCTCTGGGGGGTGCGGGCTCTGGAGGCTCTCAGCACTGTTAAATATCCAGCTGCCTCAAGTATGTACAACCCGCACCCTCGTCTGCTGATATCTGGCATGCTGCTGGTGGCTGTCCCCCCGCCCGGCTCGGCCACACAGCTGTATGGTGAGAAAGGCATCTCAGTGCCCGAGGTTTAATACATATGCCTCAGTAAATGGCCTCTGCTGTAAACAATACTAATGCTTACCATGGCAGTAACAGCGGGGAGGATGGCGCACATCGGAATCCTGCAGCAGGAGAGAAGATCCCCCTTCGGAGTGCAGCAAACCACACTGAAAAGGGTGCATCCCCGGTGCGGTGCTCTGCATCCCGGGTGGCGCCGAAGATGTGGAGTGTCGGAGGTGGCAGAAGCGCTGCAGCTTGGGGTGAGAAACTGCTGCAACCTTTCCACTGCTAAACTCTGCAATTAGTCAATTAAGGGGGTAGGCTCCCCTCACCACAGTGCCCCGCAGGATTAGTTAATTAAGGGGGTAGGCTCCCCTCACCACAGTGCCCCGCAGGCCTTGTTAATTAAGGCGGTAGGATCCCCTCACTCTATAATTTGTGAATTTCGGCTCATACCGTGTGCTATAACAAGAATTTCGGCTCATTCTGTGTGCTATAATGTGAATTTTGGCTCATACCGTATGCTATAATGTGAAAGGGGCACCAGTACTAGATAGTATAAGGGGTCCCACTACACTGAAGGACACGCCCCTTTTGAGTGACCACGCCCCCTTTTCCAGAATTGCTACCTTCACTTTTTCATTCCCCCTTTAAAAATTACACTTCAACCACTGCACCTACATCTATACATACACACCCTGACATCTTTATATACAGTGACACCGATGGCGTGCGCACATACTTTCCTTTTGTATTTTTTGTATTATTATTTTTTTTTGGGGGGGGGGGCGCCATTATTGATCTTGCCCTGGGCTCCAAAAACCCTACTTACGCTTCTGGTAGTTGCCCATTGCAATCAATCAGATCTATCAAGTACATTCTATGAAATGTAAGCTACAGTACAAGCAAATTGGTTGCTATGAGCGACTTCTCCACTTCTCTACTCTTGTCACTGCTTGATACATCAACCCCTGCATTTGAAAAATTGACAGTAGCTGGGTGACACTAGGGATGTATGGTTGAGAGTAACTCTAATTAACTCTCAAAAATGGCATCTTATTGGCTATCGGCTCTCACGTGACTTGGCTAGCCAATAAGATAAATCCAGATAACTCCGAACTTGCGATAAATTTGGCAAAAAGAACTGAGTAAATCTAAACCCACAACTCCAGCTGACACTTTCTCTCTCTCCACTCTATCTCTCTTCAGGGTTTGATACATCCCTCAAAATGTAATGAGCATAAAATCAATGTTATTAGGTACAATCCAGCGCTCTGAGAAGGGGGGTGGGAGGCAAATACTAATTATCTGGGCATGGCTTCCTGAGCTCCCAGAGTCAGGAATACAGGAGATAGAGAGAAGTACTGTGGACTCTTTTTTTTTGCGGGGGGGGGGGGGGTATTCTTTGTCAAATTGATTTATGAATGTGTTAAAACATAACTTTTAATGAAACTAATTTACAATGATGTAATGTATGTCGGAAAATCCTGAGTCTCAATGTAAGAAAGTACTTTTTATTTAATAAAATATATTCTAAAACCGTGTGGTTATTCCTTCATTCATTATATTGATGTATGGTCGATTTATCCAACAAATATCAATCTAATCCTTAATACAATGTGATGAAAATATTGTGGGTAATATAAGGGAAACATCAGTTTGACAAAGAGAGCCATAAAAAAGAGTCTACTTCTCTCTCACACATACAGGGGGTATTCAATTAAGTACCGTTTTTTCAATTGGTCAAAAAAAACAGTCCTAATTTGACACATGGTATTCAATTGCGGCGTTTTCGCCCGTTTTTATAATCCATTTTCGTCCATGCGGTTTCACATTTTTTTTTGTCGAATCTTCATGGGCAAAAATTGCACCAAAAACGGGCAAAAATGCCTGCGAATTCACCAAGACACGTGTATCAGCAGCAAATTCGCCGATACATGTGGTTTTCGCCAGTGCCGGATCAGTCGACCAGTCGAAAAAATGACATGGGCATTGAATAGGTCGAAAGTCAATTCGATCTAAAAATGGACATAAAGTGGCGTTTTTTCGACTGGTCGAAAAAACAGCACTAACTGAATACCGACCGCAAGGTTCAACAGTTCACAAAAGTGCAAGAAATCATTCAGGGCCGTAACTAGGTGTGTGCCGAGTGTGCCACCGCACATTGCACTGTTGTCAATTAAAACAGATAATTTACAAGACTTGTCAATTATCTGTTTTAATTACTTTCACATTGTCCTTTATTACATTTCAAGATGCTGACATACCCATTGCCTGTGGTATTGCAGTCAGACATTCTATTCATTAAGCTATCTGCCCTTACATAGATCACTGGAGAATTTGATCTATCTGAAGTATACCTTGCCCTTTGGGGGTAATTCAGAGTTGATCACAGCAGAAAATTTGTTAGCAGTTGAGCAAAACCATGTGCACTGCAGGTGTGGCAGATATAACATTTGCAGAGAGATTTAGATTTGTGTGGGTTATTTTGTTTCTGTGCAGGGTAAATACTGGCTTCTTTATTTTTACACTGCAATTTAGATTTCAGTTTGAACACACCCCACCCAAATCTAACTCTCTCTGCACATGTTATATCTGCCTCCCCCTGCAGTGCACATGGTTTTGCCCAACTGCTAACAAATTTGCTGCTACGATCAACTCTGAATTACCCCCATTGTAACAAAAATATCAGCATTGCAGCTAAGCAGATCTATGTGGTGTCTATGTAGTATAGATCTATGTAGATCAAGGGATTGGATGTGTGGTTGCACACTACATAGATCTGCTTAATTGCAATGCCGAATATTTTTTTACAAAGTGCAAGTAACTTCATAAACTTAGAAATCTCATATTTCTTATGCAGGATCCAATAGCTCAATGAGTAGGGTGATTAACTGGAATGCAACAGGTTATGGGTTTGAATCCTGGGAATGGCAGTATATTGAAATGTGGGAATACCAACAAGCTCAGATCGATAGATATAAAATGTGGGAAGGGGAGTCATAGCATGGGCTTACTCTGGGATCAATTTTGTCATGACCCTTTCCCACGAGGGCATGCGCCTTATGTTCCTATTGGCACAGGGCATCAAAAATTCTAGTTACACTCTGAAATCCTTACTCCATCTCACTTTTTTCCTTGACTTAAAATCAAAATAAAACAAACAGCAAAAAAAAAAAAAGTTTGCACATAAATGTTTTTGAAACAGACATAACAATTTTCAGTAGTAGAGTGGTGTGCCCTTGACATTTGCTTTCACAAACAAATTAACTTAATTAATACAGTATATAACCATGTTTGTTGGCAGCATTTTTACACAATTATCTAAATGTCAGCTAACATCTGAGAAATCCATCACAATATATTTGGAAACATATTTTTGTACAGCTCATCGACCATTAAAAATTAAGAAACATAAGGGATATTTTTTCTTCTTTGTAGCTAAGACTAAATGTGTTTGAGAAATTTGTCATCATGTTGTGTTAGCTTTGTGAATGTGCTTCAAAATCTTACAATTATTACAACTTTGATATTTTTTAAAGAAGGGTATGTGTAAAGGAACATAAAATTTGCAGCATGTATTAATATAGTTGCCGCTAAGTAGCTTCAGCTCCCAGTTGCATTTAACGAAAATATTGAATATACAGCTCACTGATGTGATAAGTGGATTGTTATATACCTTCACAAGAGGACACATAACCATATGATGGAATATAATAGGATTTTGATAACCTACCGGTAAATCCTTTTCTCCTAGTCCGTAGAGGATGCTGGGGACGACATCAAGACTATGGGGTATAGACGGGATCTGCAGGAGACATTGGTACTCCAAAGACTTTTCATTGGGTGTGAACTGGCTCCTCCCTCTATGCCCCTCCTCCAGACCTCAGTTGTAGGAACTATGCCCAGGGAGACTGACATTTCAAGGAAGGAATTACTTAACTATTGGTGAGATATCTACCAACTCACACCCTCAACCATGCCACACACATGGCATTCAACATAACACACGCCAACAGGCATCTACTAATTGCAGCAACATGCTGAAACCAAGATAACACAACTTGTGTAACTGTAATAACTAAACTGCAGGTAAAGTACGCACTGGGACGGGCGTCCAGCATCCTCTACGGACTAGGCGAAAAGGATTTACCGGTAGGTTATCAAAATCCTATTTTCTCATACGTCCTAGAGGATGCTGGGGACAACATCAAGACCATGGGGTCTATACCAAAGCTCCATTACAGGCGGGAGAGTGCGTATGACCCTGCAGCACCGATTGACCAAACTTAGGTCCTCATCGGCCAAGGTGTCAAACTTGTAGAACTTAGCAAATGTGTTTGACCCTGACCTAGTAGCTTTTCGGCAAAGTTGTAATGCTGAGACCCCTCGGGCAGCCGCCCAGGATGAGCCCACCTTCCTAGTGGAGTGGGCCTTTACCGATGTAGGTAACGGCAATCCAGCCGTAGTATGAGCTTGCTGAATCATATTTATAATCCAACGTGCAATAGTCTGCTTAGAAGCAGGACTGCCAATCTTGTTGTGGTCATACAGGACAAACAGAGCCTCTGTTTTCCGTATACGAGCTGTTCTAGCAACATAGATTTTCAAAGCTCTAACCACATCTAGAGACTTTGAATCAGTAATTGTGTCAGTAACTACTGCCACCACAATAGGTTGGTTTATGTGAAAAGCAGAAACCACCTTTGGAAGAAAATGTTGGCAAGTTCGCAACTCTGCCCTATCTTCATGGAAAATCAGGTAAGGGCTCTTGTGAGACAAGGCCCCCAATTCCGACACCCGCCTTGCGGATGCCAATGCCAAAAGCATCACCACTTTCCAAGTGAGAAACTTCAACTCTATCTTTTGTAGAGGCTCAAACCAATCCGATTGAAGGAACTGCAATACCACGTTAAGGTCCCATGGTGCCACTGGAGGCACGAATGGAGGCTGGATGTGCAGAACCCTTTTCACGAAGGTCTGAACCTCTGGAAGAGAGGCCAATTGTTTTTGGAAGAACACTGACAAGGCCAAAATCTGGACCTTGATTGATCCCAATCGTAAGCCCGTCTCCACACCATCCTGCAAAAAATGGAGAAAACGTCCTAAGTGAAACGCTTCCGTAGGAGCTTTCTTGGATTCACACCAAGACACATATTTTCTCCAAATACGGTGGTAATGTTTTGACGTTACTCCCTTTCTGGCCTGAATAAGGGTGAGGATGACCTCCTTAGGAATACCCTTCCTGGCTAGGATACGGTGCTCAACAGCCATGCCATCAAACGTAGCTGCGGTAAGTCTTGGTACACACATGGCCCCTGCTGCAGCAGGTCCTCCTGAGGAGGAAGAGGCCGAGGATCTCCTATGAGTAACTGCTGAAGATCTGGGTACCAAGCCCTTCTTGGCCAGTCTGGGGCAATGAAGATTGCTCGAACCCTTGTCTTTCTTATGATCCTGAGTACTTTTGGGATCAGCGGAAGTGGAGGGAAAACATACACTGACGGAAACACCCACTGGGTCACCAGTGCATCCACTGCTACTGCTTGAGGGTCTCTCGACTTGGAACAGTATCTCTGAAGCCTCTTGTTGAGACGAGACACCATTATGTCTATTTGAGGAACTCCTCAAAGACTTGTCACCTCTGCAAAGACTTCTTGGTGGAGGCCCCACTCTCCTGGATGGAGATCGTGTCTGCTGAGGAAGTCTGCCTCCCAGTTGTCTACTCCCGGAATGAATATTGCCGACAGAGCTTGTAGATGTTTTTCTGCCCAGCGGAGGATTTTTGTTGCCTCTGCCATTGCCGCTCTGCTTTTCCTTCCGCCCTGCCTGTTTATGTATGCAACTGCTGAGACATTGTCCGCCTGGATCTGCACGGGACGGACTTGAAGAAAATGTACCACTTGTTGAAGGTTGTTGTAAATGGCTCTTAGCTCCAGAACGTTTATGTGAAGGCAGGCTTCCTGTTGTGACCAATGTCCCTGGAAGTTTTCTCCCTGAGAGACTGTTTCCCAGCCTCGGAGACTTGCATCCGTGGTTACTAGAACCCAGTCCTGAATCCCGAACCTGCGTCCCTCTAGCAGGTGAGAGCTGTGCAACCACCACAGGAGCGAAATCCTGGTTTTTGATGACAGGATTATCTTTCTGTGCATGTGTAGGTGTGACCCCGACCACTTGTCCAACAGGTCGCACTGGAATACTCTGGCATGGAACCTGCCAAACTGTATGGCCTCGTAGGCCACCACCATCTTCCCCAACAACTGAATGCACTGATAGATCGACACACTTGATGGTTTCAATATCTGTTTTACCATTTTCTGGATTTCCAGAGCCTTTTCCAGCAGAAGAAATACTCTCTGAACTTCTGTGTCCAGAATCATCCCGAGGAAAGACAACCTTGTCGTCAGTTCCAACTGTGACTTTAGGTAATGTATGATCCACCCGTGTTGTTGGAGTATTGACAGGGAGAGGGATATGTTTTGTAATAACTGCTCCCTGGATCTCGCCTTTATCAGGAAGTCGTCCAGATAAGGAATTATATTGACTCCTTTCTGACAAAGGAGGACCATCATCTCCGCCATCACCTTGGTGAATACCCTCGGCGCCGTGGAGAGACCGAAAGGTAACGTCTGGAATTGGTAATGGCAATCCTGAACCGCGAATCTCAGATAAGCCTGGTGAGGAGGATAAATGGGAACATGCAGGTAAGCATCCTTTATGTCCACCAACACTAAGTAGTCCTCCTCCAGACTGGCAATCACCACCCGAAGTGATTCCATCTTGAACTTGAACCTTTTCAGGAAGAAATTCAGATCTTTTAGATTTAGGATCAGTCTGACCGAGCCGTCCGGCTTCGGAACAACAAAGAGGCTTGAATAAAAACCCCGCCCTTGTTGTGACAACGGTACCAGGACTATAACCTGGTCTTGACATAATTTTTGGATTGCCGCTGTTACTGCTTCTCTCCCTGGCGGAGAAGCTGGCAAGGTCGATTTGAAAAATCGGCATGGGGGAACGTCTTGAAACTCTAGTTTGTATCCCTGGGATACTATTTGCGACACCCTGGGATCCAGGCCAGACAGAATCCAATCCTGGCCGAAGAGTTTGAGACGTGCCCCCACCCGAGCGGCCTCCCGCAAGGGAGTTCCAGCGTCATGCTGGGGATTTGGCAGAATTAGGGGTAGACTTCTGCTCTTGGGAACCAGGAGCCGGTGTGGGCTTCTTTCCCCTTCCCCTTCCCCTACCTGCGAAGAAGGGGGAACCTCTCGCCTTTTTGTATTTATTGGGCCGAAAGGACTGCATTTGCGGGTGATAGGTATTTTTTGCCGGTGCAGGCGCAGAGGGCAAAAATGTTGACTTACCTGCGGTAGCCGCCGAGACTAATGCATCCAGGCCATCGCCAAATAAGGCCTCACCTTTATATGGGAGAGCCTCCATGTTTCTTTTGGAATCTGCATCCGCGTTCCACTGGTGAATCCATAACGCCCGCCAAGCCGATACTGCCATGGTAGCGGCTTGCGAACTCAAGAGTCCAATATCCTTCATTGCTTCCAGCATGTAGGCGGCAGCGTCCTCATCTTTATCAATCGTGTCAATTTCTGATGACATGCTTTCTGACCATTTTTCAATAGCGCGACTTACCCATGCGCAGGCAATAGTGGGCCTGAGCAGTGTACCATTGGTAACATAAATGGATTTCAATGTCGTTTCCATTTTGCGGTCTGCCGGCTCTTTAAGAGAAGCCGTGCCAGGAGCAGGGAGAATTACCTTCTTTGTCAACCTGGAAAGTGCACTGTCTAACACAGGAGGTGACTCCCATATTTTCCTGTCTTCAACCGGGAAAGGATAAGCTATGTGAATCCTTTTGGGAATACGAAATTTTTTATCAGGATTCACCCACATCCCTTCAAACAGAGCATTTAGTTTGTGTGAAGGAGGGAACGTGACTTTGGATTTCTTTTCCTAACATAAATAAGCTTTCTCCTGAGGTACAGGAGTGCTTTCTGTAACCTCCAACACAGTGGCGGATCTTGCCACGGGCAAGCAGGACTTTTGCCCGGGGCGCCGCCTTCCGAGGGCGCCGGCGCCATCCGGAGGGCGCCGCACCATGGCAAGATCCTCCACTGTCAGTGTGCGCCCCAGCAGTGTCCCCTCGCTGTGCCCCCCCTCCCGCTGTGAGAAGGGAACCAGACGCTATGCGTCTGGTTTCCCTTCGTGGCGCTGGTCCTCCCCCGCTCTGAAGGGAATCAGACGCTAAGCGTCTAGTTTCCCTTCATGGAGAGGACCTTTGGTGTGCGGTGCGCGATGACGTCATCGCGCACCGCACAGCATTGTGGCATAGACGCTAGGGGTCATAATTGACCTCTAGCGCTTATGCTGTGCTATGGGAGAGACGTCATGACTGACGTCTCTCCCATAGATCCGAGGAGAAGAGCGGCGCCGGTCTGCAGGGTCTGGAAACAGGAGCGGGGTACAGTAAGTATACTTTTCTTTCTTTTTCTTTTCAGCGGCGCTACAAATGGGGGGCGTGACTGACCACGCCCCCATGTTAAGCCACGCCCCTAACTTTTGCCCGGGGCGCCGCAAGGGCAAGAACCGGCCCTGCTCCAACACGTCCCTTTTAGCCACAATCATATATTGTATACTTTTTGCCAATTTATGATCTATCTCTCTGGATTCACTATTGTTGACACAAGAATCAGAATCCGTGTCGGTATCAGTGTTTACAACATTTGCAAATGGTCTCTTATGCGACCCAGAGGGGGCGCCCGCATAAGGAATAACAGCGTCCTGAAAAATCAAATCTTCCACAGACTTATCTAATCTATGGTTAATGCAGGCTCTTGGTGTGCCGGTAGTGCCACCACATTACAACTCTGTGTCCCTAAAATGGCTACCTCTGGGGAGGAACTCCCTACCTCAGACATGCCTCACACATGTACACCACACTCACAGACACACTGGGACTTATTTTGGGGACAGACCCACAGTAAAATCTGTCAGAGGAACACAGGATAGGAGCAGCCAGTTCACAAACCCAGCGCCAGTATTGCCTGTGAACACAGTATGTCCACAGCCCAAAAGCACTTTTAAATAGTAATATACACTATCAAATGCACCACAGTTGCTTTGTGCCCCCCCTTTATAGCACCCTGTACTTGTCAGAAGTGGAGGAGAGGACCAGCGTGTTCTCTGCAGCCTGAGGAGAGAGAGAAAATGGTGCTGAGTAGTGTGCTGGCTGCCTGAGGAAGATGCTCCGCCCCTCAGTATCCATGACAATATTTATACTGGTGGGGGTAGGGCTGTGCCAGCGGCATCTTATGCCCCCTTTTAGCCAGTTTGAGGTATTTTTCTTGCTGCCCGGGGTGCCCCCCTGCGCCCTGCACCCTGCAGTGCCTGTATGTGTGGGCAGCAATGGCGCTTACTTGATTGAAGATCATTCTTCTCATACTCACCTGTCATCTGACTTCTGGCTCTGTGAGGGGGGTGATGGAGTGCTGTGGGAGTGAGCATCTAGACACGGCTAGCGTTCAGTTCCCTTCAGGAGCTAATGGTGTCCTGTCAGCCAGAAACAGAGCCATGAAACTCTGAGGAAGTTGGTTCTGCTTCTGCCCCCTCAGTCCCACGAAGAAGGAAGTCTGATGCCAGCAGATCTCTCTGAAAATAAAAAACCTAACATAAGTCTTTTCAGAGAAACTCAGTAGAGCTCCTCAGAGTGCATCCAGTCGACCTGGGCACATTTCTAAAACTGAGGTCTGGAGGAGGGGCATAGAGGGAGGAGCCAGTTCACACCCAATGAAAAGTCTTTGGCGTGCCCATGTCTTCTGCGGATCCCATCTATACCCCATGGTCTTGATGTCATCCCCAGCATCCTCTAGGACATATGAGAAAGTAGAGTTATTAGCTTCAAAATCAAGACCAGTTGTCTCTCTAGAACTGCAATTGAAGAGATGTGGGATATTAACAAAATCTTTAATGGAAAATGATGATCAAGCAGTAAAATATGTGTTCAGAATGAATCATTCTGAAACTTGCAGGGTAAGTTCACTTCTGTATAACAGCTAGTGTTGGTTCTTAAGGTGGCATTCCAAACAGTTTAGTATCATAGGGGTTGATGGTTCAAGCAGCAAGAAGAGTGGAAAAGTGGACCTTTAAGGAGTTACCCATCAGATTCTGGTATCTGGTCTCTAGGTCGACAGTAACTAGGTCAACAGTGTCTAGGTCGACCACTATTGGTTGACAGTAACTAGGTCGACAGGGTTTCTAGGTCGACATGGTCTCTAGGTCAACATGTTCTAGGTCAACAGGTTAAAAGGTCGACGTGAGTTTTCAAAAATCTGCAGACTACGATTGGAAATAGTAACCTTGCCCGAAAGCGAGCCATGCAAGGTGACACGGTACACTAATTGGGGTTCCCGGTCACTTTACAGAGAAAACGACACAAAAAAACATTAAAAAAACTCATGCCGACCTTTTGACCTGTCGAACTAGGCCATGTCGACCTACAGACCCTGTCGACCTAGCATCCCTGTCGACCTAGTTACTGTCGACCAATAGTGGTCGACCTAGTTACCGTCGACCCTCCATACCATACCCTCAGATTCTACCTATCATTTTATAGAATGTACTTGATAAATGCTACTTAAAAGCTGATTGGTCGCTTCTCCACCGGCCCACTTCTCCACTCTTTTCACTGCTTGAAACATCAACCCCTTAGGTACAAAGATAAATAGATGTAATTGCTACATATTTCTTTGTTTTTTCTGTAATGGGATTTATACTGTAGATGTTAATGTATACGATTATCACTAGTTAGTGAAGAGACATTATGGTTCTTGTCACATTCAAATATAAATTACTTTTCTATAAAGTTCTTGTAAGTTAGGGATGGTTTTAGTTGATGAGGCGTCCATGATAGACATCAACAACCTTCCTGCATACTGCAAAGATCTTAACCTTTGAGTATTGAATTTAAAGAAACTTTTAATTCAGATGATAATGTCTTTGCAAAATGTGAGGATAATGTAGCCTGTGTGGCACTTGAGGACCACATGCTGATCTAGAGCCAGATTAGGCACCCAAGGCTTTACCAGTGGCACACAGCAGGGCCGGTTCATGGGCGCTGTGCGCCCCGGGCGACAATAGGGGGCGTGGCTTCGTACAGGGGGCGTGGTCATTTACGCCCCCTGTACAGACTGAAATGATGTGCGGTGTGCGATGACGTCATCGCGCACCGCACAGCAAAAGTCCTCTCCACGAAGGGAAACTAGACGCGTAGCGTCTAGTTCCCTTCGTGGAGAGGACCTTTGCTGTGCGGTGCGCGATGACGTCATCGCGCACCGCACAGTAAAGGACCTCTCCACGAAGGAAAACTAGACGCGTACGCCTCTAGTTTCCCTTCACAGCGGCAGCGGCGGGCAGCGGGGGGCACAGCAGCAGCGAATCTTGCCCTGGTGCGGCGCACTCCAGAAGGCGGAGCCCCAGGCAAAAGTCCTGCTTGCCCGTGGCAAGATCCGCTACTGGCACACAGCTTCCTTACTGATTGGTTGGAATAGTTTGAAACACTTGTTTATCTTCAACTAGGCTTCATGCCACCCAAAATGTTCACACTGAAATCTGTTCTGTCAGAATTCCTCTAATGGTATGAGGTGGGCAGGACGCTAATTGTTCCTTATTTAGAATTAGAATAGTATAGGGCAGTGATGGCTAACCTTCACACTCCAGCTGTTGTTGAACTACATATCCCAGCATGCCCTGCTACAGTTTTGTTATTTGGCCATGCTAAAACTAATGCAGGGCATGCTGGGATGTGTAGTTCAACAACAGCTGGAGTGTCAAGGTTAGCCATCACTGGTATAGGGGCTTTAATTATGAAGTGGCAGCTTTTGTAAGTCGATGCTTCCGGGTGGGTTGGAGGGGAAAATTTAAAACAGCACTCAAAGTCAGTGTAAATCAGTGGCCATTAGAACTGCTTTAAATTTCACCCCCAACCTGCCAGTGAGCAGCGTCTTTAAAAAAAGCTGCCACTTCATAAATAAAGCCCTAGGGGGAGATGTACTAAGCAGTGATAAGAGCGGAGAAATGACCCAGTGGAGAAGTTGCCCATGGCAATCAATCAGCACTGAAGTAACATCTATAATCTGCATACTATAAAATGATACAGAGCTGCTGATTGGTTGATGGGGCCACTTCTCCACTGGCTCACTTATCTGCTCTTATCACTGCTTAGTAAATGTCCCCCTAGGTATGAGCTGACTTAGTGACATAGGGGGCCTTATTCAGGTTTGCTAGCAAACCAAAAAAGTAAGCAATTGGTCAAAACCATGGCCCTCATTCCGAGTTGTTCGCTCGGTAAATTTCTTCGCATCGCAGCGATTTTCCGCTTAGTGCGCATGCGCAATGTTCGCACTGCGACTGCGCCAAGTAAATTTGCTATGCAGTTAGGTATTTTACTCACGGCTTTTTCTTCGTTCAGGCGATCGTAGTGTGATTGACAGGAAGTGGGTGTTTCTGGGCGGAAACTGGCCATTTTATGGGTGTGTGCGGAAAAACGCTACCGTTTCTGGGAAAAACGCGGGAGTGGCTGGAGAAACGGAGGAGTGTCTGGGTGAACGCTGGGTGTGTTTGTGACGTCAAACCAGGAACGACAAGCACTGAACTGATCGCAGATGCCGAGTAAGTCTGGAGCTACTCTGAAACTGCTAATAGGTGTGTAATCGCAATTTTGAGAATCTTTCGTTCGCAATTTTAAGAAGCTAAGATTCACTCCCAGTAGGCGGCGGCTTAGCGTGTGCAATGCTGCTAAAATCGGCTTGCGAGCGAACAACTCGGAATGAGGGCCCATGTTGCTTTGCAGGTGGGGCAGGTGTAACATGTGCAAAGAGATTTAGATTTGGGTGTGTTGTGTTCAAACTGAAATCTAAATTGCAACATAAAAATACATCAGCACCATGCTTGAAATAATATAACCCACCCAAATCTAAACCTCTCTGCACATGTTACATCTGCCCCACCTGCAGTGCAGCAAGGTTTTGCCCATTAGTGTGCTTTTTTTCTGAATAACCCCCTTTAATAAATAAATGTTATGTCTGTTTTACAAGCCAGATATAGGACCTAATTCAGAGGTGATCATAGCCGTGCAAAATTTTGCATGGCTACGATCAGTTATTCAGACATGCGTGGGGATGCCCAGCACATGGCTAGTGCACCCCGCATATCAGGCCCCCTACTCCCCCGCACAGGTACAAAAGCATCGGACGGTGGCGATGCTTTTGTAACTGAAGAGTAGCTCCCTACCAGCGCGGCTCCTGCCCGCTTGCTGGTAGCTACCCGTCGCTCTCCGGATCGCAGCGGCTGCGTGGAACATAACACAGCCGCTGTGGCCCACCCCACGCAGGGCTGAGATGGCCGTCGGCTTTCTTGCATGCGCCGGCACACTGTGGTGCCAGCGCATGCGCAGTTTAGACCTGATCGGCTGTTGTGCGAAAACGCACAGCAGCGATCAGGTGTGAATTAGGTTTGTAGCCCTCTCTTTTATACAGTGTATTCCCCTTGTAGTCTGTGATACAGACTTTGCTTTGAGTCAAACAGAACAAGATAAACATACTGTACCAGAGCAACTCATTATGGAGGAGTGACTCACAGCAAAGACACAGTAATCTGACACAAAATGCATTAATGATGCACATGATTGCATCCATATCTAATATGTCTGGTGACATAACGCTTTTAACAATATCTTCTTTTTTTGTTGTTGTAAAGAGTAATTACGGTACATTATTTTTTTCCAGAAATTGTATTTACCAGTGGCGGATTTTGCCTATGGACTGCAGGACTGTAGCTCCCCAAGGTAAAATCATTGTCAGTGAAGCCAGATGCGTGAGACTGGACTGGCTGCACTGTGACTGGCAGTAACTTCCTGTTGGAAGTCGTACCTGCCAGTCACGGACACAGCAGGCAGTCCCATTGCGAGGTGTTTCCTCCCTCCGGGACTGGCAGACTGGGCTACGGATAGGAGAAAGCTAGGGAGCCAGCTCCCTGACTCGTCAGCCCTAGCCGGCTCCTACGGACTGCAGCCGATGTGGTCCATAGAAGCCTGGATTTGCGCATGTGCAGTACCGTCGCCCCTACTGCACATGCACCGGTTCCGACATCTGTAAACTACATTATACAGATGCCTGGACCTGTCGGCAGAGATGACGAGGGAGCAGGGACCCATGGCAAGGATGAGGGAGAAGGGACCTGGCAGCAAAGCAGGCTTGCCTACGCTCCCGCATTCAGCGGGAGGCTCCCGTTTTTTAACGGAGTCCATCGCTGCCCCGCAAACCCTGCTTCTCCTCACGGTTTTTAGTGTACCTCCATGAAAAGTGGTACTGCGAATGCGTAAGTCTGGAGACGCTGGGGGCGGAGCCTGCATGGGGACATTATGATGCATTCACTGTGGGGCTCTGGTTAGCCGGCTTTCCTGCAGCATACTTGCCTACTTTTGAAAACTAAAATCAGGGAGATTACAGTAGCATGTGCCGTGCAAAGCGCGGCGTGCCGCCATGGGGGCGTGTCAAACGCTACCCAAAGGGCGTGTCTAGTTCCACAAATAGGCGTGCCTATGCTTAAATGCTTGTTGTTGCAAGATATTTCTATATAACATTAGTAACAATATATTTTGGGAAGTTTTGCAAGTATTGATACTAACATTACTGGCTGAAATACAGGGTTTCTTATTTGCAATATGTTTTCGCTGTGATATTTCTTTTCTTCTCACTCAGCACAATATACATGGTAAATGTGATGCCTACTGTATGCAATCAATTCCAAATGCAAGTTGACTGTGTGTGAATTCATCCCTAAACAAATAAGTAAATGATTATTTTGGTGTTGTAGATGTTATTTTTATTGGGAACACTGGGTTGTCTGTGTCTTGTAGGCACTACCTATATTTATTGGGTGTGCTATTTTCCATTTCATTGCAGAATTAACCAAATCATTACAGATACCTGCTGCTCTAATTAAACAAATGTGTTTAACTACAGAAAGATTACTAACAATCCTTACACCAGCAGCAGCAGCAGCAAAGGCATGCTATGGGTCAGTGCACACCAGCACAGATAAGAGGAGTATGTGATCAGGTACTGCTATCTCTCTCTCTCTCTCTCTCTCTCTCTCTCTCTCTCTCTCTCTCACTCAGTGGATACACAAGGGGGATAATGAGAGCCGTCAGCAGTGATTCCTGAGCAACTACAGCAACTCACTGTTCTTGCAAAGAAACTCCTTAGTGTCACCCCTGACAGAATCTGAAGAATCCGGGAGAATTGACCTATAAAGCAGGAGATCAGGAGATTTATGGCTGAAACGGGAGGCTCACGCAGGATGCGGGAGGGTAGGCAACTATGTACCTGCAGTGCACGGAACAGAGCGAGGCAGCGGATGCTAGTGAAGTTTGCTTCTACCTAATGCAGTCCCGCACAGTCCCCTGCTGTCTCCTACGGACCTCCCATTCCTCTACTCCGAGTCCCAGCCACAGCATAGCTAAGCTCCGCCTCCACTACACAGACAGGATGGGAGACTAAGGAGCAGGAAGCTGCATACTACTGAGTGAGGGATCTGCTGGGAAGCTATTTAATTGTGTCTGCACTGCCTGGTGGTAAGTGCTGTATAATATCAGTGCTACCAGAAGCCAGTTACAGTATACTAAGATGTATATTCTACCCTATTACCTATTTCCACCCTATAACTTTTTAATGTGTAAAAAGGGGACGCTGTCTGCCGTAATGTATGAAAAGGGGGATACTGTCTGCCGTAATGTGTAAAAAGGGGGACGCTGTCTGCCGTAATGAGGAAGGCAAATCAGATGCTTGGTTGCATAGGGAGAGGAATCAGTGGCAGGAAAAAAGAAGTGATAATGCCACTGTATAGGTCATTGGTGCGTCCCCATCTGGAATACTGTGTCCAGTTCTGGAGACCATATCTCCAGAAAGATATAAATACATTAGAGAGTGTACAAAGAAGGGCAACTAAAATGGTGCATGGCCTACATCACAAAACTTATCCGGAAAGGCTGAAAGATCTTAACATGTATAGTTTGGAGGAGAGAAGGGAAAGGGGGGACATGATAGAAACTTTCAAATATATCAAGGGTCTTAACAAAGTTCAGGAGGGAAACATTCTTCAAAGGAAGAGAAGTATTAGAACTTGAGGACATACACTGAGACTAGAGGGAGGGAGGTTCAGGGGAAATTTAAGGAAAAATTACTTCACAGAAAGGGTAGTGGATAAGTGGAATAGCCTCCCATCAGAGGTGGTAGAGGCTAAGACTGTAGAGCAATTTAAACATGCTTGGGATAGGCATATGAATATCCTTACAAAGAATTAAGGTTCAAAAAGGGTTGCGATTGCCTAAAGGATAAAAAAAAGGGGCAGACTAGATGGGCCAAGTGGTTATTATCTGCCGTCAAATTATATGGGGTATATTTACTAAAATTCGTATTTTCCCGTCTGAGGTCAAAGTTCAATCACGAGTGACATCGAAATTGTAAAGTTGCAACTTTTTTAATTTATTACGACTAATTTACTAAGCTGTCGTATTCTGCATTTTCGGATTTACCGATGTCGATGTCATTCGGTTTTTTTGGCAGTGTTTTACGTGAGTGACTTGTAAAACACTGCCGACTTTAATACAATGAATCTTGGCCGGATCTGAGAGATCCGTGCTGGGCTTCATTGTGCACCTTTTGAAAAATTGTAATCAGTGTTAAAATAAAATAAAAATTGCGTGGGGTCCCCCCTCCTAAGCCAAACCAGCCTCGGGCTCTTTGAGCTGGTCCTGGTTGTAAAAATGTGGGGGGGGAAATGTCAGGGGTTCCCCCATATTTAAACAACCAGCACCGGGCTCTGCGCCTGGTCCTGGTTCCAAAAATACGGGGGGACAAAAAGCATCCCCTGTATTTCTGAAACCAGCACCGGGCTCCACTAGCCAGATACATAATGCCACAGCTGGGGAACACTTTTATCTAGGTCCCTGCGGCCCTGGCATTACATAACCAACTAGTCACCCCTGGCCGGGGTACCCTGGAGGAGTGGGGACCCCTTCAATCAAGGGGTACCCCCCCCTCCAGCCACCCAAGGACCAGGGGTGAAGCCCGAGGCTGTCCCCCCCATCCAAGGGCTGCGGATGGGAGGCTGATAGCCTTTTTGTCAAAAAATGAATATTGTTTTTAGTAGCAGTACTACAAGTCCCAGAAAGCCTCCCCCGCAAGCTGGTACTTGGAGAACCACAAGTACCAGCATGCGGTGGAAAACCGGGCCCGCTGGTACCTGTAGTACTACTACTAAAAAAATACCCCAATAAAAACATAAGACACACACCTTGAAAGTAAAACTTTAATACATACATCCACACCTCCATATACACATACTTACCTATGTGCACACGAGGGTCGGTCCTCTTCTCCATGTAGAATTAGAGATGAGCGGGTTCGGTTTCTTTGAATCCGAACCCGCACGAACTTCACTTTTTTTTTCACGGGTCCGAGCGACTCGGATCTTCCCGCCTTGCTCGGTTAACCCGAGCGCGCCCGAACGTCATCATGACGCTGTCGGATTCTCGCGAGACTCGGATTCTATATAAGGAGCCGCGCGTCGCCGCCATTTTCACACGTGCATTGAGATTGATAGGGAGAGGACGTGGCTGGCGTCCTCTCCATTAGAATAGATTAGAAGAGAGAGAGAGAGAGATTGTGCAGACAGAGTTTACCACAGTGACCAGTGCAGTTGTTGTTAAGTTAACTTTTATTTAATATATCCGTTCTCTGCTATATCCGTTCTCTGCCTGAAAAAAACGATACACAGCAGTCACACAGTGTGACTCAGTCTGTGTGCACTCAGCTCAGCCCAGTGTGCTGCACATCAATGTATAAAAGCTTATAATAATTGTGGGGGAGACTGGGGAGCACTGCAGGTTGTTATAGCAGGAGCCAGGAGTACATAATATTATATTAATTTAAAATTAAACAGTGCACACTTTTGCTGCAGGAGTGCCACTGCCAGTGTGACTAGTGGTGACCAGTGCCTGACCACCAGTATAGTAGTATATTGTTGTATACTATCTCTTTATCAACCAGTCTATATTAGCAGCAGACACAGTACAGTGCGGTAGTTCACGGCTGTGGCTACCTCTGTGTCGGCAGTCGGCACTCGGCAGGCAGTCCGTCCATCCATAATTGTATAATTATATACCACCTAACCGTGGTATTTTTTTTTCTTTCTTTATACCGTCGTCATAGTCATACTAGTTGTTACGAGTATACTACTATCTCTTTATCAACCAGTGTACAGTGCGGTAGTTCACGGCTGTGGCTACCTCTGTGTCGGCAGTCGGCAGGCAGTCCGTCCATCCATAATTGTATTATTATAATATATACCACCTAACCGTGGTTTTTTTTTCATTCTTTATACCGTCATAGTGTCATACTAGTTGTTACGAGTATACTACTATCTCTTTATCAACCAGTGTACAGTGCGGTAGTTCACGGCTGTGGCTACCTCTGTGTCGGCAGTCGGCAGGCAGTCCGTCCATCCATAATTGTATTATAATATATACCACCTAACCGTGGTTTTTTTTTCATTCTTTATACCGTCATAGTGTCATACTAGTTGTTACGAGTATACTACTATCTCTTTATCAACCAGTGTACAGTGCGGTAGTTCACGGCTGTGGCTACCTCTGTGTCGGCAGTCGGCAGGCAGTCCGTCCATCCATAATTGTATTATAATATATACCACCTAACCGTGGTTTTTTTTTCATTCTTTATACCGTCATAGTCAGTCATACTAGTTGTTACGAGTATACTACTATCTCTTTATCAACCAGTGTACAGTGCGGTAGTTCACGGCTGTGGCTACCTCTGTGTCGGCACTCGGCAGGCAGTCCGTCCATCCATAATTGTATTATAATATATACCACCTAACCGTGGTTTTTTTTTCATTCTTTATACCGTCATAGTGTCATACTAGTTGTTACGAGTATACTACTATCTCTTTATCAACCAGTGTACAGTGCGGTAGTTCACGGCTGTGGCTACCTCTGTGTCGGCAGTCGGCAGGCAGTCCGTCCATCCATAATTGTATTATAATATATACCACCTAACCGTGGTTTTTTTTTCATTCTTTATACCGTCATAGTCAGTCATACTAGTTGTTACGAGTATACTACTATCTCTTTATCAACCAGTGTACAGTGCGGTAGTTCACGGCTGTGGCTACCTCTGTGTCGGAACTCGGCAGGCAGTCCGTCCATCCATAATTGTATTACAATATATACCACCTAACCGTGGTTTTTTTTTCATTCTTTATACCGTCATAGTCAGTCATACTAGTTGTTACGAGTATACTACTATCTCTTTATCAACCAGTGTACAGTGCGGTAGTTCACGGCTGTGGCTACCTCTGTGTCGGCACTCGGCAGGCAGTCCGTCCATCCATAATTGTATTACAATATATACCACCTAACCGTGGTTTTTTTATACCACCTAACCGTGGCAGTCCGTCCATAATTGTATACTAGTATCCAATCCATCCATCTCCATTGTTTACCTGAGGTGCCTTTTAGTTCTGCCTATAAAATATGGAGAACAAAAAAGTTGAGGTTCCAAAATTAGGGAAAGATCAAGATCCACTTCCACCTCGTGCTGAAGCTGCTGCCACTAGTCATGGCCGAGACGATGAAATGCCAGCAACGTCGTCTGCCAAGGCCGATGCCCAATGTCATAGTACAGAGCATGTCAAATCCAAAACACCAAATATCAGTAAAAAGCCTCTTTTTTTCTTTGCGTCATGTGCTGTTTGGGGAGGGTTTTTTGGAAGGGACATCCTGCGTGACACTGCAGTGCCTCTCCTAGATGGGCCCGATGTTTGTGTCGGCCACTAGGGTCGCTAATCTTACTCACACAGCTACCTCATTGCGCCTCTTTTTTTCTTTGCGTCATGTGCTGTTTGGGGAGGGTTTTTTGGAAGGGACATCCTGCGTGACACTGCAGTGCCACTCCTAGATGGGCCCGGTGTTTGTGTCGGCCACTAGGGTCGCTTATCTTACTCACACAGCGACCTCGGTGCAAATTTTAGGACTAAAAATAATATTGTGAGGTGTGAGGTATTCAGAATAGACTGAAAATGAGTGTAAATTATGGTTTTTGAGGTTAATAATACTTTGGGATCAAAATGACCCCCAAATTCTATGATTTAAGCTGTTTTTTAGTGTTTTTGGAAAAAAACACCCGAATCCAAAACACACCCGAATCCGACAAAAATAATTCGGTGAGGTTTTGCCAAAACGCGTTCGAACCCAAAACACGGCCGCGGAACCGAACCCAAAACCAAAACACAAAACCCGAAAAATTTCAGGCGCTCATCTCTATGTAGAATCCATGGTGTACCTGTTGAAAAAATTATACTCACAAAATCCAGTGTAGATGGCTCCTCATTTAATCCATTTGTAATCCAGGTACTTTGCAAAATAACAAAACGGACACCCGACCTCGCACTGAAAGGGGCCCCATGTTTTCACATGGGACCCCTTTCCCCGAATGCCAGGAACCCCCCCTGACTTCTGTCTAAGAGGGTTCCATTAGCCAATCAGGAAGCGCCACGTCGTGGCACCCTCCTGATTAGCTGTGTGCTCCTGAAGTGTCTGTCAGGCAGCACACGGCACTGTTACAATGTAGCGCCTATGCGCTCCATTATAACCAATGGTGGGAACTTTGTGGTCAGCGGTTGACTGAAAGTAACCTCACCGCTGACCACAAAGTTCCCACCATTGGTTATAATAGAGCGTAATGTGTAAAAAGGGGGACGCTGTCTGCCGCAATGTGTAAAAAGGGGGACGCTGTCTGTCATAATGTGTAAAAAAGGGACGTAATGTGTAAAAAGGGAAACGCTGTCTGCCCGTTATGTGTAAAAAGGGGGACTCTGTATACCGTAACGTGTAAAAAGGGAGACGCTGCCTACCATAATGTGTAAAAAGGGGGACGCTGTCTGCCGTAATGTGTAAAATGGGGACGCTGTCTGCCGTAATGTGTAAAAAGGGGATGCTGTCTGCCGTAATGTGTAAAAAGGGGGACGCTGTCTGCTGTGATGTGTAAAAAGGGGGACGCTGTCTGCCGTAACATGTAAAAAGGGGACGCTGTCTGTCGTAATGTGTAAAAAAGGTACGTAATGTGTAAAAAGGGGGATGCTGTCTGCCGTAATGTATAAAAAGGGAACTCTGCCATAATGTGTAAAAAGGGGATGCTACCTGCCGTAATGTGTAAAAAAGCGGACTCTCTCTGCCGTAATGTGTAAAATGAGGATGCTGTCTGCCGTAATGTGTAAAAAAGGGACATAATGTGTAAAAAGGGGGACACTGTCTGACGTAATGTGTAAAAAGGGGGACGCTGTCTGCCCGTAATGTGTAAAAAAGGGGACGCTGTCTGCCGTAATGTGTAAAAAGGGGACTCTGTCTGCCGTAATGTGTAAAAAGGGGACACTGTCTGCCATAATGTGTAAAAAAGGCTACTCTGTCTGCCGTAATGTGTTGAAAGGGGATGCTGATTGATGTAATGTGTAAACAGGGGGACGCTGTCTGCAGTAATGTGTAAAAAGGGGACGCTGTCTGCCGTAATGTGTAAAAAAGGGACGCTGTCTGCCGTAATGTGTAAAAAGGGTACTCTGTCTGCCGTAATGTGTAAAAAGGGGGATGCTGCCTGCCATAATGAGTAAAAAAGGGGACGCTGTCTGCCGTAATGTGTAAAAAGGGGACGCTGTCTGCCGTAATGTGTAAAAAGGGAAACGCTGTCTGCCGTAATGTGTGAATTAAAAAAGGGAACGCTGTCTGCTGTAATGTGTAAAAAAAGGGAACGCTGTCTGCCATAATGTGTAAAAAGGGAACTCTGTCTGCCGTACTGTTTAAAAAGGGGACCCTTCCCCATGAAGCCACATCCCTAAAAATTTTGCCTGCGGTGCGCACTGCCCGTCTTTTACATAAGGGGGGTGCCAATGCCATTTCTTGCACTCAGTGCTAAAATGCCTAGTTACGGCACCTGTCAATGGTGGTCATTCCGAGTTGTTCGCTCGGTAAATATTTTCGCATCGCAGCGATTTTCCGCTTAGTGCGCATGCGCAATGTCCGCAGTGCGACTGCGCCAAGTTAATTTGCTATGCAGTTAGGTATTTTACTCACGTTTTTTTCTTCGTTCTGGTGATCGTAATGTGATTGACTGGAAGTGGGTGTTTCTGGGCGGAAACGGGCCGTTTTATGGGCGTGTGGGAAAAAACGCTACCGTTTCCGGAAAAAACGCGGGAGTGGCTGAAGAAACGGGGGAGTATCTGGGCGAACGCTGGGAGTGTTATCTCCCTATGTTTTTTTTGCAGTCCTGCGTTCACATAGTCGCCGCCCACAGGGGAGTGTATTTTAGCTGTGCAAGTGTGCGAACGCATGTGTAGAAGAGCTGTGCAAACGGATTTTGTCAGGATGGCAGATTTAAAAAATAGTCCCCAAGCAGCACATAATGCAAAGAAAAAAAGAGGTGCACCAAGGTCGCTGGATGGCGAAGCTAAGCGACCCAAGTGGCCGACACAAACACCTGGCCCATCTAGGCGTGGCACTGCAGTGTCAGACAGGATGGCAGATTTCAAAAATAGTCCCCAAACAGCACATGATGAAAAAAAAAAAGAGGTGCACCAAGGTCGCTGGATTGCTAAGATAAACTAATGCCCCCATGGTGCTAGATATGACCCAACAGTGCTAGAAATGCCCCACTGTGCCAGATACACATATTCCCCCATGTTGTCAGATATGCCCCCACATTGCCAGATACACATGCCCGCATGGTGGCCAATATGCCCCGACAGTGCCAGATGTGCCCCCACAGTGCTAGATATGCCCCCACAGTGCAAGAAACACATATGCACCCACAGTGCCAAATAAGCCCCCACAGTCATATAGTCATAGTCCCCATCCCCCTCCCAGCACATAGCCATAGTCCCCTCCCAGTAAATAACCATTGCCCCCACCTCCCCAAGCAATAGCCGTAGTCCCCCAGCACATAGCCCTAATCTCCACCTCTCCCAACACAGTCATACAGTAGTCCCCACCCCCTCCCATCACAATAGTTCCCTGCCAGCATAGATAGCCATAGTCAGGGGCACATAGCCCATCACCTCCCCAAGCGTATAGTTATAGTCCCCATCCCCCTCCCAGCACTTAGCCATTGTCCCCGTCCCACTCCTAGCACATAGCTATTGTCCCGATCCCCCTCCCAGCACATAGCTGTAGTCCGCCCTTAGCACATAGTTGTTGTCTCCCCCACTCCCAGCACATATACAGACTCCCCATACAGCACATAGCCCTAGTCCCCACCCCAAAACATCCCAGCAGATAGCCGTAGTGTCTGGCAATACCTGCTGTGACGAGCTGCCTGGGATGAAGGGCGGGATGTCCGGCACCGCACCAAACTAAGTGAAGAAACTGAAAACAAAACTACAGCTCTCAGCAGCATTTGCCTTCGGGAGTTCCCAACAGCAAGGGTTGCTGGGAGTTGTAGTTTATTTTCAGTTTCTTCCCTGTAGTGCATTGCGGTGCCAGACACCGGCGCCAGCTCCTGCCTACTGAGCGATCCTCCACCCTCCATCCCAGGCAATGCACAGGCAGCTCGGCACAGCAGGTATTGCCAGACACTATGGCTTAAGGGATTCCACCATTGGCCGAGGGTGGCACCGTCGGGCGGCGCCCCCTGCTCGGCTGGCGCCCCTGGCGAGTGCCGTCCTGGCCAATGGGTAGATACGCCCCTGCTCAGCCGCTGCAATCACTTCATCCTGTCCGAGACCGGAATTGACGTCAGACACCCGCTCTTCAAACGCTTGGACACGCCTGCATTTTCCCAAACACTCCCAGAAAATGGTCAGTTGACACCAACAAATGCCCTCTTCCTGTCAATCTTGCAAACGCCCGTGCAAATGGATCCTTCGCACAAGCCCATTGCTGAGCGGCAATCTGCTTTGTACCCATGTAACGTGCCTGTGCATTGTGGTGCACACGCATACGCAGTTTAAACCTGATCGCCCGCTGTACGAAAAAACAGCCTAGCGATCAGGTCTGAATTAGGCCCATAGTACGATGTGCATACGATTACGATGGATAATATGGGCCACACATATGATCAGAGCGCACTATTTAGGGTCCTGTGTCGCGAGTTGGAAATAACGTTATGGCGTGCGTTGTGTCCCATGCCAGGTAATACACAGTTTAACCGCTAGGTGGCGAATGCTCTACGGTAAGACTACAGCACTGAATACAATGCTGTGGCAGTAGGCAATGATCTGTGAGAGGCTGGCCAATCACGTTCTTCCCTTTATAAAAAAATCCCCTTCTACAAAATACAATGCCACACTGCCGCCCTGTTCATTTTGTCATTTCATTGTGTACTAACTGGGTCCATATCTCATTAATATGACTTCCAGATGGTCTCCATTGCTTTTCCGCCACGCTTGGTGGATTCAATACGATTTTTTTAAAAACTGCAAATCAAACAAAACACATCACATATACATCAGGTGTGCTCACACTGACCACAGTTGGCTGTGGCCTAATGAATACAGTGTCTGCCCACAATGCATGTAGCCCTGGGTTCAATACCCAGCGCGGTTGCAATATTTTTTTTTAATGTATTTATTTATTATTTTTTAATACAATAAAGTTACTGTATTTGGTGTGTCGCTTCTTCCCCTTAAATCTGAAAAAACAAAATTCTCTTCTACAGTATTCACAACCGTCAACAGACCTATCCCCACTATCTACCACCATGGCCGTTAATAGCGGCTCGAGCGGTCCGGAGGACCCTACTGGTAATAGTGCCATTAAAAGTATCACATTGCCCTGGCACTGTTCCCCGCTCTGTTAGCACAGTAACCTCATTCATGCCCGCACCCATGTCTGCCAGCACCTCGGGCACCCTCCTTCATCCCTGCTGCACACTTGCAATGCTGGCCACCCAAGCACCCCGAGACCCGTCTAAACCAAGACACTGCCTCTGTCCCCCCTAATCACCTCAGTGTCTGTCTACATTTTGATGCGTAGCTTTACACACCAGTTAAGAGCGGTCTGCCGCTGGTATTCTAATTTTCCCCATGGCACTACAAGTACCACAATGCCCTTGAACTGCTCCCTGCTCTGGTAGCACTGTAACCCCCTTCATGCCCCCACCCATGTCTGCCAGCACCCTCGGGTATCCTCCTTCACCCCTGCTGCACACCTGCAACGCTGCACCCTTCACCCTCTATCCACCCCGAGACCCGTCTAAACCTAGATGCCGCCACCATCCCCCCTAGTCACCCCGCTGCCTGTCTACATTTAGACGCATAGCTATACACCCCAATGCCTTCCGGACTCTATTTTTGCCCGTGGCACTACAAGTACCACAATGCCCTGGCACTGCTCCCCGCTTTGGTAGCACTGTAACTCCCTTCATTCCCCCACCCATGTCTGCCAGCACCACCGGGCACCCTCCTTCATCCCTGCTGCACACTTGCAACGTTGCACCCTCAAGCACCCCGAGACCCGTCTAAACCTAGACGCTGCCACTGTCCCCCCTAGTCACCCCGCTGCCTGTCTACATTTAGACATGTAGCTATACACGGATGTACCAACAATAATGTAAATGTATCAATAATGCTTTTTAATATTAAAATATCTAAAATGGCATGGTGAATACACCATAAACATGCAACATGAAATGCAATGAAAATTAAAAACATGCAATATTAAACTGTATGTTTTGGTTAGGTTACCTTTGAAAAAGCTGGTAGCTGACAGCAGCGAAACGCGTCAGTAACACCAGGACCCAAGTTTGGACATCGTTGGAAGACTGAACCACCCCCATCCTAATCCAGATTACCATTTGTTTATGGAGGATTCTAATAGCAAGTTGAACCGACCATTTCTTCTCCACCGCATTGCATGAGGAGCTCATCATTTATACCTTGGAGCATCACAACCTCTAGCGGTAATATACCACACAATCGGACATTGCTTATCTCCTAAACTGCTTGAACTGGACACTTTACTCACTCTGGGGGACCATATAGGAACGGACTTTCCACTCTCCAATTCCTTTTGTCCACTTGGGTAACCTAACCAAAACATACAGTTTAATATTGCATGTTTTTAATTTTCATTGCATTTCATGTTGCATGTTTATGGTGTATTCACCATGCCATTTTAGATATTTTAATATTGAAAAGTATTATTGATACATTTACATTATTGTTGGTACATCTTTGGAATAGCGCAGCCTCTCCATTTGTTTTTTGTTTACCTTTGTAGGGGTGACTTCCCCGTTTTGGAGGCCGCTACTTGTTGGAGCATCCCATACTTAAGGCGCCTGAGTATCCTGGGTAACGGAACTTTACACATGTAGCTATACACCCCAGTTAAGAGCGGTCTTCCGCCGGTATTCTATTTTTCACTGTAGCACTACAAGTACCACAATGCCCTTGCACTGCTCCCCGCTCTGGTAGCACTGTAAGCCCCTTCATTCCCCCACCCATGTCTGTCAGCACCCCCGGGCACCCCTGCTGCACGCCTGCAACACTGCCCCCCCACCACCCACTATCCACCCCGAGACCCGTCTAAACCTAGTCGCCACCACCATCCACCCTAGTCACCCCGCTGCCTGTCTTGAATTAGAGTATCCTTTAAGTATCCATTGGAGTAACATAACCATTTCCTAAAGTTTATACTGTGAGTATGGATGTCAGCTGTTGGGAGTTCAGCACCTTGAGAAAGCCATGATGACGGGTGGTCTTCAGTATGCCGGTAGTCGGGATCCTGGCATAAAGTATACCGGCGCCGGAATCCCAACAACCGCCATACCGACACTTATTCTCCCTCGTGGGGGTCCGCGACTTCTCTGGAGGTAGAATAAAATAGTGTGGCGTGCGTAGCGAGCCACCGTGCCCGCAGCGAGGCGAGCGCTGCAAGCCCACAAGAGGCTCATTTGTGCCCGCCACACTGTCGGTATGCCGGCGGTTGGGCTCCCGGCGCCGGTATGCTGGTCGCCAGGAGTTCGACCGCCGGCATACCATACTACACCCCATGATGACTACTACATACAGTAACATATTCTGTATTACAGTACAGTATACTGTATATAAACAGAGCCGGCCCTAACCAATATGATGCCCTAGGCAAGATTTTGGCTGGTGCCCCCTAGCACCACCGCTGGTTCCGCCTCTAACCTTGCACCTCTTTCCCAGCACCATCACCCCTCATCCATAGCATTCCTTATTTTGGTGTTTGTACCCCCAATATTTTAAATAGGAACAGTTCGCACATTTGGCGCACAGCTCAAAAAGGGGTGTGATTTTGCTGGCAAGGGGCATGGCCACACAATAGTAACCCCAATTCCAATTACGCCACACAGTACTGCACTTTATTCACATTTGATCATGCGATAGTTTCCATAATTCATATTACATCCCACAGTAATATCACATTACCTTATAAACGTTGCTCCTCACAGTAGAGCCCCTTATTCACATTACATCACACTGAATTGCTCCTTATTCACATTACACCACACCCTATTGCTCTTTATTCACATTAGACGACACAGTAGTGCCCTTTCTATATGCAACACCACATAGTAGAGCACCTTAAATACATAATGCCACACACTAATTCCCCTAACATATATGAGACACATTATTAATGTCCTTATAAACATAATGTGCCTTACACATTATGACAACCTTTATTAATGCCCTTTTACACATAATGTCCCTTACACATATGCTTCACATTATTAATGCCCTTATACACATAATGATACACATAGTGCCCCCTACATACATAACATAGTAACATAGTATCTGAGGTTGAAAAAAGACAATTGTCCATCGACTTCAACCTATTTGTGGTCTCCTATGCATGATGATTTGACTAAAATTTCTGACTGATGCTGCTGTCAGCCGTTGCATTTTATCCCTATTTATAGTAACTATAATGCATGACTATGCACCATACCCCTGGAAATCCTTATCCATTAGGAATTTATCTAACCCATTCTTAAAGGTGTTGACAGATTCCGCCATTACAACTCCCTCGGGCAGGGCATTCCAAACACGTATTGTCCTTACCGTGAAAAAGCCTTTACGCCGTATTGTGCGGAATCTCCTCTCCTCTAACCTGAGCGAGTGTCCACGAGTCCTCTGTGTTGATCTAACCAAAAACAGGTCCCGCGCAAGCTCTGTGTATTGTCCCCTTATATATTTGTAGATGTTGATCATATCCCCTCTTAGTCTCCGCTTTTCCAATGTAAACATGCCTAGTCTTTCAAGCCATTCCTTGTATTCCATCGTCTCCATACACATTTGCTGCACATTATTAGTGCCCCAATACACATAACGACACATACAGTAGTACCCTGTTACACATATGCCGCACATTATTAATGCCCTTATACACATAATGACACACATAGTGCCCCTTACACATATGTTGCACATTATTAATGCATTTTTATATAACACACATAATGATCCTTACACATATTACGAACACTACTGCACTACCAACCCACTCACATGCACACAGCACTCACACTGCCACTAACACTGTGACCTCTGCCTCTGCTTGGTGTCCTCATAAATCTTGCCTCAATGCAAAGGTCGGGCACATTTTTTTTTTATGAAAATGCATCTTATTTGCATTGCTATGTGGCTAGGATGCACAAGCAGCTTCTGCTGATTAAAATGATATGCAGCATGCCTATATACTGTATGAGACTGTGGCTGTATCTGCATATGAAATGCTACACATAGAATATAGGCATGCTGCATATCATTTTAATCAACAGAAGCTTCTGATGCCCCTAGGCATATAAATGCCCTAGACAATTGCCTAGTTTGCCTATGCCTATGGCCGGCTCTGTATATATATATAGGGCGTAATTCCAAGTTGATCACAGCAGGATTTTTGATAGCAATTGGGCAAAACCATGTACATTGCAGGGGAGGCAGATATAACATGTGCAGAGAGAGTTAGATTTGGGTGGGTTCTTTTATTTCTGTGCAGGTTAAATACTGGCTGCTTTATTTTTACACTGCAAATTAGATTGCATATTGAACTCACCACACCCAAATCTAAAGGGCCCTACTCACTGGCCGACCAGCTGCCAAGCTGCCCGACGGCGGATACGGCCGACGAGCGACCCGGCGGTGGGGGGGCAGTGACGGGGGGAGTGAAGTTTCTTCACTCCCCCCGTCACGCGGCTGCATTGAAGTGCAGGCAAATATGGACGAGATCGTCCATATTGGCCTGCATGCACAGCCGACGGGAGACCAGCGATGAACGAGCGCGGGGACGCGCATCGTTCATCGCTGGAGTCTCCACACTGAAAGATATGAACGAGTTCTCGTTCATTTATGAACGAGATCGTTCATATCTTTCAAAAAATCGGCCAGTGTGTAGGGCCTATAACTCTCTCTGAACATGTTATATCTGCCTCCCCTGCAGTGCACATGGGGGGTAATTCCAAGTTGATCGCAGCAGGACATTTTTTATCAGTTGGGCAAAACCATGTGCACTGCAGGGGAGGCAGATATAACATGTGCAGAGAGAGAGTTAGATTTGGGTGGGTTATTTTGTTATTTGTTATTTTGTTTCTGTGCAGTGTAAATACTGGCTGCTTTATTTTTACACTGCAATTTAGATTGCAGATTGAACACACCACACCCAAATCTAACTCTCTCTGCACATGTTATATCTGCCTCCCCTGCAGTGTACATGGTTTTGCCCAACTACTAAAAAATTTCCTGCTGCAATCAACTTGGAATTACCCCCATGGTTTTGCCAATTGCTATCAAAAATCCTGCTGCGATCAACTTGGAATTACCCCCATAATCTAGAGAGAGACAGAGAGAGAGACAGAGAGAGAGAGAATGTCATAGGGCAGTGATGTAGGATTTTTTATTTATTAACAGTTTCTTATATAGCGCGGGTTATTCTGTTGCGCTTACCAATTTGACGTCTTGTGTTTGTGTGTGCGGGTGGCTGATGCTGTATGATGGTGTTGTCGGATGGGGGTTGGTGTGTGTGAACTGTGTAATTTGAGTGTGTGTGTGTGTGGGGGGGGCTACATTGACGTGATGAATTTTGTGATGCTGATAAATACTGTAGTGAGGAGGGACTGGGGTGCTTGCTGCTGCTTATTGTGTGCAGGAAGGGCGGAGTGTAGAAAGTGGGGGTGGGGAAGTAGAGACATGCTTTAGTTATTTATAGATAGATACTGTAGAGAGAGAGGTAGAAGGACTTGCCGCCTGTAATAAGACGGAGTCACCATAAATAGGACGGGGTAGATGGCAGGTACGGGTGGGCTTGTCGCCTGTAATAAGACGAAACCGCCATAAATACGGGTAGAAGGCGGGTCGGGGCTTGTGGGCTGATCAGGCATTGGGGGTATTCAGGTATATCTTATCCCTAAATGTCGGTATTGTGGGTGTCGGTTTGGTGTTGTAGGAATCTTAGGTGTTGGCATTGTGGTTGTCCACCCCGAGACCCGTCTAAATCTAGACGCCGCCACCATCCCCCCTAGTCACCCCGCTGCCTGTCTACATTTAGACGCATACTGTAGCTACTGTATACACCCTAGTGCCTTTCTGGACTCTATTTTACACTACAAGTACCACAATGCCCTTGCACTGCTCCCCGCTCTGTTAGCACTGTAACCCCCTTCATGCCCCCACCCATGTCTGCCAGCACCCCCGGGCACCCTCCTTCACCCCTGCTGCATGTCTGCAACGCTGATCCCCCCACCCACTATCCACCACGAGACCCGTCTAAACCTAGACGCTGCCACTGTCCCCCCTAGTCACCCCGCTGCCTGTCTACATTTAGATGCGTAGCTACACACCCCAGTTAAGAGCGGTCTGCTGTCGGTATTCTATTTTTCACCGTGACACTACAAGTACCACAATGCCCTTGCACTGCTCCCCGCTCTGTTAGCACTGTAACCCCCTTCATGCCCCCACCCATGTCTGTCAGCACCCCCGTGCACCCTCCTTCACCCATGCTGCACGCCTGCAACGCTGCCCCCCCCACCCGCTATCCACCCCGAGATGCGTAGCTACAGTATACACCCCAGTGCCTTCCAGACTCTATTTTTCACCGTAGCACTACAAATACCACAACGCCCTGGCACTGCTCCCCACTCTGTTAGCACTGTAACCTCTTTCATGCACCTACCCATGTCTGTCAGCACCCCTGGGCACCCCCTATCACCACTGCTACGCTTCCCCCCTCCCCCCAGCCACCTCTAGACCCTTCTAAACTTAGACATACTGTACAGTACAGTAAGCAGAGCCGGCCATAGGCATAGGTAAACTAGGCAATTGCCTAGGCCATTTGATATGCCTAGGGGCATCAGCAGCTTCTGCTGATTAAAATGATATGTGGCATGCCTATATTCTGTGTGTAGCATTTCATATGCAGATACAGCCACAGTCTCACACAGTATATTGGCATGCTGCATATCATTTTAATCAGCAGAAGCTGCTTGTGCATCCTAGCCACATAGCAATACAAGTAAGATGTATTTTCATAAAAAAATGTGCCCGATGTTAGCATTGAGGCAAGATGTATGAGGACACATCTGTATCCAAGCAGAGGCAGAGGTCACAGTGTTAGTGGCAGTGTGAGTGCTGTGTGCATGTGAGTGGGTTGGTTGTGCAGTAGTGTTCGAAATATGTGTGTCATGTAAAAATGCATTAATAATGTGCAACATATGTGTAAGGGGCACTATGTGTGTCATTATGTGTATAACGGCATTAATAATGTGCGGCATATATGTAACAGGTGTGACAAGAACACTGGGATAGTGTTTGAGGGCAGGTATATTTGTCCCAGGTTCTTGTCTTACATGTTTTAGAAAATGTTAACTTCTAGGAAAAATGCTTTTTGTTTTGTCTGAACCTTTTCAGTTTGCTGTAAAAGCTGGGTAAAGGCTCTGAGAGAGAGATAAGGCGAGTTCTAGACATTGGGCCCAGTTCGGGTCTTTGGCCTCACAGAGGGCTAATCAGGGTTTCAGCTGTGTAAGAGTGATATAGTGCTTCTAACCTGATTAGTATGGGCAGACTGCCTGGGAAGGCTGCAGGATCTGTGTGTGAGAGACACGCTTTCTGATGCAAGTAAGCTATACAGTATGTACTGAAGAACTCTGTGTTTTGTTTAGTGACAGTTAGGAACATCTTATGTTTAGTTAGTGCCGGACAGGCAAGGTATTTTTATTTTGGGGTTTGTTTTATTTTCTGTTTCAATAAAACTGGCCGGGGTCAGTTGTACCAGAAACTGGACTTGTGTTGTTCCTCAACTGCTGCGTGCTGCCATATTCCCCAGGAAAAGGCACCTTGCACCCCTACAGTGTTACAACTTGGTGGAGAATGCGAGCAGGCCGTTCTGCGCATAAGTGAAAGCAGCAGCTTTGTGAGGCCTGCAGAAAACGGTGGTTTATGCAGATACAGCCCAGTGTGAAGTTACTGAGACTCACCCCTGAGGGTTTGATATATGTCCTGGGTGAAAGCAGCTGCAAAGCCGCCTGAAAAATCTGTTGACATGGAGGATCTGCTTAAAGCCTTGCTGCAAGCTACAGCGGCTCAGCAGGAGGCCAACCGACAGCAGCAGGTGGCAATGGAGGAAAATTGGAGACTACAGCAGGAGGCCAACAGACAGCAGCAGGTGGCAATGGAGGAAAATATAAGACAGCAGCAGGTGGCAATGGAGGAAAATAAGAGACAACAGCAGGCAGTTGTTGATGAACTTTACAGGCAACAGCGTCAGGATAGAGAGGCCTTAGCAGAAGTGGTGCAGAGACTTGCAGCTCGGGTTGGAGATGTGGCCGTCAGTGCTCCAACCAGCTCTAGTTCTATACGAGCCAGTCACTTCCTGCAGAAAATGACAGAGGCTGATGATGTGGAGGCCTATCTGACCACGTTTGAAAGGACTGCCGAGCGTGAGAACTGGCCGAAAGCACAGTGGGCCAGTCTGCTGGCACCTTTCCTGTCAGGTGAGCCCCAAAAAGCTTACTTTGATTTAAGCCCTGCTGAGGCTCGGGACTATGATAAACTAAAGACTGAGATCCTGACCCGCCTGGGAGTCACGCTGTCAGTACGAGCACAACGGGTGCACCGTTGGCTGTACGCCATGGAGAAGCCTCCGCGCTCCCAGATGCACGACCTTATTCAGCTAACAAAAAAATGGCTACAGCCAGAGACATTAACTGGTCCCCAGATGGTGGAAAGAGTCGTCATGGACCGCTACTTGAGATCTTTGCCCATGGTCCTGCGCAAGTGGGTGAGCCATGGAAACCCGGGTACTGCTGACCAATTAGTGGACATGGTAGAGAGGTATTTGGCAGCAGAGGAACTACTGATGACCACCCAGCAACCCATAGATCCTCGACAGCGCCCTTCAGTAAAGACTGGTAAGACTGTTCCGTGGGAAAACGTTGCTGGGCGGTTAAGAGAACGCAAGGCTGGAGAGACTGTAAACACTGGCCCTGGAAACAGGCCAATGGGGCTAGAACGGTCTATGCTGCCCAAATGGGTTGATAATCGTGTGGTTAAATGTTTTAGGTGTGGTATGCCAGGTCATGTTATTGCCAATTGCCCAGTCACGCAAGAACCCATGCAATGTGATGCTGCCTTTGAATGTCGCAGAATGTCTTTCTTTGCTAGGTTAGCCTGTACTGTGGTACCTTCACCTGAGCTGGAAAAACAAATGTGTGATGTGTTCTTAGAAGGTAACCGGGTAGAGGCCTTGCTAGATTCAGGAAGTTTAGTTACCCCCGTGAAAGCTGGGTTAGTGAACCCCTTAAAGGTCCAGCAAATACCTATTGGGGTAACTTGCATACATGGGGATACCCAATATTATGCCACTGCTGAGGTGAATATAGAAACTTGTTGTGGGTCAGCAATGGTTAAAGTGGGACTGGTCCCTACCTTGGTGCATGAGGCCATAATAGGGAGGGATTTTCCTCATTTTTGGAAACTGTGGGAATCACGGTTATCAACAGATGTGAGAAGTAAAAAGCCAGTTGATGATAATACCGGTGATTTTATGGATGTACGTGGGTCTTCGGAACTTTCTGGCCCTTTGCCTTTTGCTAGTTTGGCTGGGGAAGTGACAGATGGGGAGTCCAGTGAGGACCCTCTTGCCGGGAACAGAGACATAGTAGTTAGAACTGAAAGCGTGCCTGACCTGGAGGTAAAGAAGGATCTGTTTGCGTCTGAACAGTTAAAGGATCCTACCTTAATAAAGGCTAGAGAGAATGTTAAGATTGTTAATGGGGAACCTGTGGTACCAGGTGACAGGGTTACGTATCCCCACATGGCCATCTGTAATGAGCTCTTGTACCACATTGTCAAAAGGGGTGAGGATGTGGTGGAACAGCTGGTAGTTCCCCAGCCTTATCGGAGAACGGTACTAGATTTAGCTCATAGTCACGTTACCGCAGGACATTTAGGGGCAGAAAAAACCACTGAAAGAGTTTTACAAAGGTTCTTTTGGCCAGGGGTTTATAAAGAAGTGTCTGAATATTGTTCTTCCTGTCCTGAATGCCAGTATCATGCCCCTAGACCCCATTTCAGGAGCCCACTAGTTCCCATGCCTATTATAGAGGTCCCGTTTGACAGAATAGCCATGGATCTCGTGGGGCCCTTGTTAAAGTCTGCTCGGGGCCATCAGTATATCCTGGTAATTATGGACTATGCCACTCGATATCCTGAGGCTGTCCCTTTACGCACTATCACAACCAAGGCGATAGCTAGGGAGCTGGTGCAGGTATTTAGTAGAGTGGGAATACCAAAAGAAATTTTGACTGACCAAGGTACTCCATTTATGTCAAGGATCATGAAAGAATTGTGCAAGTTATTTAAGGTCACTCACCTCAGGACGTCCATCTACCATCCCCAAACTGACGGGTTGGTGGAAAGGTTTAATAAAACATTAAAAAGTATGTTAAAAAAGGTTGTTGAGAGAGATGGGAAAAACTGGGATTGCTTGTTGCCCTACTTGTTAATGGCCATCAGAGAAGTTCCTCAGTCCTCTACGGGGTTTTCTCCATTTGATTTGTTGTATGGTAGACACCCCAGAGGGCTGTTGGATGTTGCCAAAGAGACGTGGGAAGGACAGCCCACTCCTTATAGAAGCATTATTGAGCATGTAACACAAATGCAGGATAGGATTGCAGCCGTGGTACCTGTTGTCAGAGAGCACATGGAACAGGCCCAAAGTGCTCAACAGAGGGTCTATAACCGGAGTGCCAAGATACGGGAATTTGCTCCTGGAGATAGAGTTCTTGTTTTGGTACCCACTGTGGAAAGCAAATTCCTAGCTAAATGGCAGGGTCCATTTGAGATTAGGGAAAAAGTGAATGAGGTTAATTACAAAGTATACCAGCCGGGAAAGAGAAAACCCGAACAGATCTACCATGTTAACTTAATCAAACCCTGGAAAGATAGGTTGTCTCTGTCAGCGGAGCCTTGCCCTTCGGTGTCTTCACCCCGGTTGCTTCCCGCAGTGAAGGTGTCAGAGACATTATCAGCTGATCAGAACAATCAGGTTAAAGAATTTCTCATCCAAAATAGGGAGGTATTTTCAGAGCTGCCTGGCCGAACGACCATAATAAAACATGACATTGTCACAGAACCAGGGGTCAGGGTTCATTTAAAGCCATATAGGATTCCTGAAGCTCAGCGAGAAGCTATTTCTAAGGAAGTTAAAACCATGTTAGAACTTGGAGTCATAGAGGAGTCTAACAGTGAGTGGTCCAGTCCCATAGTGCTCATCCCGAAGCCCGACGGTAGCATACGCTTCTGTAATGACTTTCGTAAGTTAAATGAGGTGTCCAAGTTTGACGCATACCCCATGCCCCGTGTGGATGAGCTTGTAGAAAGGCTGGGAACAGCCAGGTTTCTCACCACATTGGACCTGACCAAAGGTTACTGGCAAATACCTTTATCTGATAGCGCCAAAGAAAAAACAGCCTTTTCGGTTCCGGAGGGGCTGTACCAGTATAAGATGTTACCCTTTGGGTTGCATGGGGCTCCAGCAACCTTTCAACGGGCGATGGATAAAATTTTGAGGCCCCATAGAAAATATGCAGCTGCCTATTTGGATGATGTGGTAATTCACAGTACAGACTGGGGGTCACATTTGGTTAAAGTACAAGCAGTACTGGACTCAATCAGAGAGGCAGGGTTAACTGCTAACCCAAAGAAGTGCTGCCTCGCAATGGAGGAGGTCAAATACTTGGGCTTCACCATAGGCAGAGGTCTGATTAGGCCCCAATTGAATAAAGTTGATGCTATTCAAAACTGGCCTCGTCCAGTGAATACAAAACAGGTAAGGGCTTTTTTGGGAATTACTGGGTACTATAGACGGTTTATTCCTAATTTTGCGACCACAGCGGTGCCGTTGTCAGACCTTACCAAAGGGAAGCAGTCAAATGTGGTGAAATGGAACCCTGATGCTGAAAAGGCGTTCCAAGCGTTAAAAGTGGCTTTGTGTTCACAACCGGTGTTGATAACACCAGATTTTTCAAAAGAATTTGTGGTACAGACAGATGCCTCAGAGGTAGGGATAGGTGCTGTGCTGTCCCAAACCAGAGATGGGGACGAACACCCTATCATTTATTTGAGTAGGAAACTCAATGAGCATGAAAAATGGTATGCCATTGTGGAAAAGGAGGCTTTGGCCATTAAGTGGGCACTAGATACCTTGAGATATTACCTCTTGGGTAGACAATTCAGACTAGTGACAGACCATGCCCCTTTAAAATGGATGTATGTAAATAGAGGCAAGAATGCTCGTGTAACTAGATGGTTTCTAGCGTTGCAGGACTTTAAGTTTACTGTCGAACATAGACCGGGAACACAATTGGCCAACGCAGATGCATTGTCTCGCATCTTCTGTTTGGGGGCTACAAGTGTTCCGGCCCCTAGGTCGAAACAGGGGAGGGGGATATGTGACAAGAACACTGGGATAGTGTTTGAGGGCAGGTATATTTGTCCCAGGTTCTTGTCTTACATGTTTTAGAAAATGTTAACTTCTAGGAAAAATGCTTTTTGTTTTGTCTGAACCTTTTCAGTTTGCTGTAAAAGCTGGGTAAAGGCTCTGAGAGAGAGATAAGGCGAGTTCTAGACATTGGGCCCAGTTCGGGTCTTTGGCCTCACAGAGGGCTAATCAGGGTTTCAGCTGTGTAAGAGTGATATAGTGCTTCTAACCTGATTAGTATGGGCAGACTGCCTGGGAAGGCTGCAGGATCTGTGTGTGAGAGACACGCTTTCTGATGCAAGTAAGCTATACAGTATGTACTGAAGAACTCTGTGTTTTGTTTAGTGACAGTTAGGAACATCTTATGTTTAGTTAGTGCCGGACAGGCAAGGTATTTTTATTTTGGGGTTTGTTTTATTTTCTGTTTCAATAAAACTGGCCGGGGTCAGTTGTACCAGAAACTGGACTTGTGTTGTTCCTCAACTGCTGCGTGCTGCCATATTCCCCAGGAAAAGGCACCTTGCACCCCTACAGTGTTACACAGGGTACTACTGTATGTGTCATTATATGTATAGGGGCATTAATAATGTGCAGCAAATGTGTAGGGGGCACTATGTCATGTGTATAAGGGCATTAATAATGTGCAGCATATGTGTAAGGGACATTATGTGTAAAAGGGCATTAATAAAGGTTGTCATAATGTGTAAGGTGCATTATGTTTCTAAGGACATTAATAATGTGTCTCATGTGTAAGGGGCATTACTGTGTGGCATTATGTGTATAAGGTGCTCTACTATGTGGCATTGCGTATAGAAAGGGCACTACTGTGTCATCTAATGTGAATAAAGATCAATAGGGTGTGGTGTAATGTGAATAAGGAGCAATTCAGTGTGATGTAATGTGAGTAAGGGGCTCTACTGTGAGGAGTAACGTTTATAAGGTAACGTGATCCTACTGTGGGATGTAATATGAATTATGGACACTATCACATGACCAAATGTGAATAAAGTTGCAGTACTGTGTGGTGTAATTGGAATTGGGGTTACTTTTGTGTGGCCATGCCCCTTGCCAGCAAAAACACACCCCTTTTTGGGCTGTGCGCCAAATGTGCGAACGGTTCCTATTTAAAATATAGGGCTACAAACGCCAAAATAAGGACTGCCATGGATGAGGGGTGGTGGTGCTGGGAAAGGGGTGCAAGGTCAGAGGCGGAACCAGTGGTGGTGCTAGGGGGCACCAGCCAAAATCTTGCCTAGGGCATCATATTTGTTAGGGCCGGCTCTGGCTTTACCTACCTCTGTGTCGTCACTCGTCATCCATTAAGTATACTATCCATCTACATTGTATACCTGTGGTGCCTTTTTTTAGACTAGTTTAGCAGTTTGCTGACAGTGTCCAGTGTCCACCAGTATACTATATATAGCAGTACGGTAGGCCACTGCTGTACCTACCTCTGTGTCGTCACTCGTCATCCATTAAGTATACTATCCATCTACATTGTATACCTGTGGTGCCTTTTTTTAGACTAGTTTAGCAGTTTGCTGACAGTGTCCAGTGTCCAACAATATACTATATATAGCAGTACGGTAGGCCACTGCTGTACCTACCTCTGTGTCGTCACTCGTCATCCATTAAGTATACTATCCATCTACATTGTATACCTGTGGTGCCTTTTTTTAGACTAGTTTAACAGTTTGCTGACAGTGTCCAGTGTCCACCAGTATACTATATATAGCAGTACGGTAGGCCACTGCTATACCTACCTCTGTGTCGTCACTCGTCATCCATTAAGTATACTATCCATCTACATTGTATACCTGTGGTGCATTTTTTTAGACTAGTTTAGCAGTTTGCTGACAGTGTCCAGTGTCCACCAGTATACTATATATAGCAGTACAGTAGGCCACTGCTGTACCTACCTCTGTGTCGTCACTCGTCATCCATTAAGTATACTATCCATCTACATTGTATACCTGTGGTGCCTTTTTTTAGACTAGTTTAGCAGTTTGCTGACAGTGTCCAGTGTCCACCAGTATACTATATATAGCAGTACGGTAGGCCATTGCTGTACCTACCTCTGTGTCGTCACTCGTCATACATTAAGTATACTATCCATCTATATTGTATACCTGTGGTGCCTTTTTTAAGACTAGTTTAGCAGTTTGCTGACAGTGTCCAGTGTCCACCAGTATACTATATATAGCAGTATGGTAGGCCACTGCTGTACCTACCTCTGTGTTGTCACTCGTCATCCATTAAGTATACTATCCATCTACATTGTATACCTGTGGTGCCTTTTTTTAGACTAGTTTAGCAGTTTGCTGACAGTGTCCAGTGTCCACCAGTATACTATATATAGCAGTACGGTAGGCCACTGCTGTACCTACCTCTGTGTCGTCACTCGTCATCCACTAAGTATACTATCCATCTACATTGTATACCTGTGGTGCATTTTAGTTGTGCGCAGTATATATAGTAGTAGGCTATTGCTATTGATACTGGCATATAATTCCACACCTTAAAAGATGGAGAACAAAAATGTGGAGGTTAAAAAAATAGGGAAAGATCAAGATCCACTTCCACCTCGTGCTGAAGCTGCTGCCACTAGTCATGGCCGAGACGATGAAATGCCATCAACGTCGTCTGCCAAGGCCGATGCCCAATGTCATAGTAGAGAGCATGTAAAATCCAAAACACAAAAGTTCAGTAAAATGACCCAAAAATCTAAATTAAAAGCGTCTGAGGAGAAGCGTAAACTTGCCAATATGCCATTTATGACACGGAGTGGCAAGGAACGGCTGAGGCCCTGGCCTATGTTCATGGCTAGTGGTTCAGCTTCAAATGAGGATGGAAGCACTCATCCTCTCGCTAGAAAAAAAGAAAAGACTTAAGCTGGCAAAAGCACAGCAAAGAACTGTGCGTTCTTCGAAATCACAAATCCCCAAGGAGAGTCCAATTGTGTTGGTTGCGATGCCTGACCTTCCCAACACTGGACGGGAAGAGCTTGCGCCTTCCACCATTTGCACGCCCCCTGCAAGTGCTGGAAGGAGCACCCGCAGTCCAGTTCCTGATAGTCAAATTGAAGATGTCAGTGTTGAAGTACACCAGGATGAGGATATGGGTGTTGCTGGCGCTGGGGAGGAAATTGACAAGGAGGATTCTGATGGTGAGGTGGTTTGTTTAAGTCAGGCACCAGGGGAGACACCTGTTGTCCGTGGGAGGAATATGGCCATTGACATGCCTGGTCAAACTACAAAAAATATCAGCTCTTCGGTGTGGAATTATTTCAACAGGTGTCAAGCCGGGTGTTGCCTTTGTCAAGCTGTAATAAGTAGGGGTAAGGACGTTAACCACCTCGGAACATCCTCCCTTATACGTCACCTGCAGCGCATTCATCATAAGTCAGTGACAAGTTCAAAAACTTTGGGTGACAGCGGAAGCAGTCCACTGACCACTAAATCCCTTCCTCTTGTAACCAAGCTCCTGCAAACCACACCACCAACTCCCTCAGTGTCAATTTCCTCCATACCCAGGAAAGCCAATAGTCCTGCAGGCCATGTCACTGGCAAGTCTGACGAGTCCTCTCCTGCCTGGGATTCCTCCGATGCATCTTTGAGTGTAACGCCTACTGCTGCTGGCGCTGCTGTTGTTGCTGCTGGGAGTCGATCGTCATCCCAGAGGGGAAGTCGGAAAAGACCACTTGTACTACTTCCAGTAAGCAATTGACTGTCCAACAGTCCTTTGCGAGGAAGATGAAATATCACAGCAGTCATCCTGCTGCAAAGTGGATAACTGAGGCCTTGGCAGCCTGGGCGGTGAGAAACGTGGTTCCGGTATCCATTGTTAATTCAGAGCCAACTATAGACTTGATTGAGGTACTGTGTCCCCGGAACCAAATACCATCTAGGTTCCATTTCTCTAGGCAGGCGATACCGAAAATGTACACAGACCCTCATCAGGCTTTTGCAGAAGAAGCTGGAGAGATTGAAGGAGGAGCTAAAACAGAGCGATTCCGCTAGGCATGTGGAACTTGTGGATGGAGCCCTTAATTCGCTTAACCAGGATTCATGGGTGGTCAATCTGTTGAAATCAGAGCACTACATTTTGGCCACCGTGCTCGATCCTAGATTTAAAACCTACGTTGTATCTCTCTTTCCGGCAGACACAAGTCTGCAGAGGTTCAAAGACCTGCTGGTGAGAAAATTGTCAAGTCAAGCGGAACGTGACCCGTCACCATCTCCTCCTTCACATTCTCCCGCAACTGGGGGCGCGAGGAAAAGGCTAAGAATTCCGAGCCCACCCGCTGGCGGTGATGCAGGGCAGTCTGGAGCGAGTGCTGACATCTGGTCCGGATTGAAGGACCTGCCAACGATTACTGACATGTCGTCTACTGTCACTGCATATGATTCTGTCACCATTGAAAGAATGGTGGAGGATTATATGAGTGACCGCATCCAAGTAGGCACGTCAGACAGTCCGTACATATACTGGCAGGAAAAAGAGGCAATTTGGAGGCCCTTGCACAAACTGGCTTTATTCTACCTAAGTTGCACTCCCTCAAGTGTGTACTCCGAAAGAGTGTTTAGTGCAGCCGCTCACCTTGTCAGCAATCGGCGTACGAAGTTACTTCCAGAAAATGTGGAGAAGATGATGTTTATCAAAATGAATTATAATCAATTCCTCCGTGGAGACATTCACCAGCAATTGCCTCCAGAAAGTACACAGGGATCTGAGATGGTGGATTCCAGTGGGGACGAATTAATAATCTGTGAGGAGGGGGATGTACACAGTGAAAGGGGTGAGGAATTGGAGGATGATGATGATGATGTGGACATCTTGCCTCTGTAGAGCCAGTTTGTGCAAGGAGAGATTGATTGCTTCTTTTTTGGTGGGGGCCCAAACCAACCAGTCATTTCAGTCACAGTCGTGTGGCAGACCCTGTCACTGAAATGATGGGTTCGTTAAAGTGTGCATGTCCTGTTTATACAACATAAGGACAATTACATCTTGCACCTCTTTTTTCTTTAATTTTTCTTTGCATCATGTGCTGTTTGGGGACAATTTTTTTGAAGGGCCATCCTGCCTGACACTGCAGTGCCACTCCTAGATGGACCAGGTGTTTGTGTCGGCCACTTGGGTCGCTTAGCTTAGTCACACAGCTACCTCATTGCGCCTCTTTTTTTCTTTGCATCATGTGCTGTTTGGGGAGTATTTTTTTGAAGGGCCATCCTGCCTGACACTGCAGTGCCACTCCTAGATGGGTCAGGTGTTTGTGTCGGCCACTTGTGTCGCTTAGCTTAGTCACACAGCGACCTTGGTGCGCCTCTTTTTTTCTTTGCATCATTTGCTGTTTGGGGAGTATTTTTTTGAAGGGCCATCCTATCTGACACTGCAGTGCCACTCTTAGATGGGCCAGGTGTTTGTGTCGGCCACTTGTGTCGCTTAGCTTAGTCAAACAGCGACCTTGGTGCGCCTCTTTTTTTCTTTGCATCATGTGCTGTTTGGGGAGTATTTTTTTGAAGGGACATCCTGCCTGACACTGCAGTGCCACTCCTAGATGGGCCAGGTATTTGTGTCGGCTACTTGTGTCGCTTAGCTTAGTCACACAGCGACCTTGGTGCGCCTCTTTTTTTCTTTGCATCATGTGCTGTTTGGGGAGTATTTTTTTGAAGGGCCATCCTGCCTGACACTGCAGTGCCACTCCTAGATGGGCCAGGTGTTTGTGTCAGCCACTTGTGTTGCTTAGCTTAGTCACACAGCGACCTTGGTGCGCCTCTTTTTTTCTTTGCATCATGTGCTGTTTGGGGACTATTTTTTTGAAGTGCAATCCTATCTGACACTGCAGTGCCACTCCTAGATGGGCCAGGTGTTTGTATCAGCCACTTGTGTCGCTTAGCTTAGCCATCCAGCGACCTCGGTTCAAATTTTAGGACTAAAAATAATATTGTGAAGTGTTCAGAATAGACTGAAAATAAGTGGAAATTATGGTTATTGAGATTAATAATACTATGGGATCAAAATGACCCCCAAATTCTATGATTTAAGCTGTTTTTTTAGGATTTTTTGAAAAAAACACCCGAATCCAAAACACACCCGAATCCGACAAAATTTTTTCGGTGACATTTTGCCAAAACGCGTCCGAATCCAAAACATGGCCGCGGAACCGAACCCAAAACCAAAACACAAAACCCGAAAAATTTCCGGTGCACATTACTACTTTGAACACGGGTCATTGCTCATACGCGTGCATAACCAATGTTGCTGTGTGGTCTGAGAGGGCCCATTTGGAATAATCTGGGTCGAGTGACCCATTATTCCAACTTGGGTAGCGAGCAGGATTGAACACGTGTTCAACCCGGCTCACTGTGCTGTGTGAACGGGAAGCCGGGTCAATGCAACCCGTTTCACTTTCACTCTGTGTGGACGGGCGGCACTTGGAGATCATGTGATCTGTAAGCACAGCCCCCGCGGCGTCACGTCTGACATCACCAATCCAGGGGAAAGCGACGGCGAGGGACCTGAGGCGGGTCACACCTGGAGAACACCTGTGTCAGGCTCCCCGGTGCGGCGTGCCTCCAACGGTCTGAAAGGGGTATTACTTGCTCCCATACAGGCAATCCATGCAGCTGTAATGAGAGGAGAAGTGATGCTGATGCTGAATTCTACCGGCCCCCAGTATTCATCACTTTGAGTTTAGTATTTCACCCTCACAAGTTCACTTCTCCCTAAAGCTGAATGCAGCAAACAGTATTTCATATAATAGAAACTGAGGAAAAGGTTTCCAGTGAAGATATTTGTAGTGGAGATGACTGCAATGAATTTTAAAAGACTAAAGTATTGTAGATGTGACTATCCTATGACTCCACCGGCGATGTGCGGTCAGGTGAGGCAGGTGAGGCAGAGTCTCTCCTGTCATACTCCTGTATGCGCCAGACTTTTGACTATAAAAAGAAAAATACAATTATACATAACTTCTTTGTATCATTATTATAACCATTTTTATGGTCAAAACTAGTGATGCGCGGGTTCGGATCCCCGGGATCCGAACCTGCCCGAACTTCACCTTTTTTTCCACGGGTCCGAGCAACTCGGATCCTCCCGCCTTGCTCGGTTAACCCGAGCGCGCCCGAACGTCATCATCACACGGTCGGATTCTCGTGAGATTCGTATTCTATATAAGGAGCCGCGCGTCGCCGCCATTTTTCACTCATGCATTGGAGATGATCGTGAGAGAACGTGGCTGGCGTCCTCTCAGTTTCTATGTTCAGTGGGCTGCAAATATCTGTGCTCAGTGTGCTGCAAATATCTGTGCTCAGTGTGCAACTTGCTTATTCTCTTACGTCCTAGAGGATGCTGGGGACTCCGTAAGGACCATGGGGTATAGACGGGCTCCGCAGGAGATAGGGCACCTAAAAAGAACTTTGACTATGGGTGTGCACTGGCTCCCTCCTCCAGACCTCAGTTAGATCTTGTGACCAGAGGAGAATGGGTGCACTGCAGAGAGCTCTCCAGAGTTTTCTGTGGAAAAAGAATTTTGTTAGGTTTTTTATTTTCAGCGAGTCCTGCTGGCAACAGGCTCCCTGCATTGTGGGACCGAGGAGAGAGAAGCAGAGCTGGCTTGTCGAGTTGGGCACTGCTTCTAAGGCTACTGGACACCATTAGCTCCAGAGGGAGTCGGAACACAGGTCTCACCTGAGGTTCGTCCCGGAGCCGCGCCGCCGTCCTCCTCACAGATGCCGAAGATAGAAGCCGGATAAAGAAGGCAGAAGACATCTTAGGCGGCAGAAGACATCAGATCTTCATGAGGTAAGGCGCGCAGCAGTAAGCTGCGTGCCATTGCTCCCAGTCACACACACACACAGAGCAGCGCTGAAGGGTGCAGGGCGCAGGGGGGGGCACCCTGGGCAGGAATAGACCTCACATTTGGGACAAATATAGTTGGATTAGACTGCGGAGGCAGTAAATCCATGTTCCCCCGCCATTTTATTGAAAAATCACTGGGACCGAAGCCCGCCGTCGGGTGGGCGGAGCTTGATCCTCAGCACTAACCAGCGCCATTTTCTCCACAGAGGCTGCATGAGGAAAACGCTGGCTCCCTGATCTCTCCCCTGCTGAACTACACAGGCTGTAAAAAAGAGAAGGGGGGTACATTGGCAACGCAGTGAGTGAGAATTGGAATAATATATATAAAAAGCGCTATCTGGTCATATATTCCAGTGTTTTTAAGCGCTGGTGTGTGCTGGCATACTCCTTCTCTGTCTCTTCTTAGGACCTGGTTGGGTTTTTGTCCCCTTATAGGTTAATCCCTGTGTGTGTGGGGTGTCGGTACGTGTGTGTCGACATGTCTGAGGCGGAAGGCTTCTCCAAGGAGGAGGTGGAGCAAATGAGTGGCGTGTCCCCGTCGGCTGTGCCGACTCCAGATTGGATGGACATGTGGCATATATTGAATGCAAGTGTGGCATCTTTACATAAAAGGCTTGATAAGGCTGAATTAGGGGGGACATCAGGGGGTCAATCCTCGGATTGGACAGACTCACAGGGCCCGTCGGGGTCTCAAAAGCGTTCCTTAACACAAGACACTACTACTGACACGGATTCTGATTCCAGTGTCGACTATGACAAAGTAAAATTGCACCCTAGGGTGACTAAAACCATTCAGTGTATGATTGTGGCAATAAGGGATGTGTTGCATATTGTGGATGAACCCTCGGTCCCCGACACTAGGGTACACATGTTTAAGGAAAAGAAACAGATTATTAACTTTCCCACATCTCATGAATTAAATGAATTCTTTGGAAAAGCTTGGGAGACTCCGGATAAGAGACTGCAGATCCTGAAAAGAATTTATATGGCATACCCTTTCCTTAAGCAGGACAGGGAGATTTGGGAATCACCCGCATCTGTGGACAAGGCCCTGACGCACTTGTCAAAGAAAGTGGCGCTACCGTCTCCTGACACAGCGGCCCTTAAGGACCCTGCAGATCGCAGGCAAGAAACTACATTAAAGTGTATTTATTCTCATACGGGTGCTGTGCTAAGACCGACAATTGCGTCGGCATGGGTGTGTAGCGCAATTGCAGCTTGGACAGATGAGCTGACAGATCAGTTTGATAATATGGATAAGGATATTATATTCCTAACTCTAGCTCATATTAAAGACGCAGTCTTATTTATGAGGCTTGCTCAAAGGGACATTGGATTGCTAGCTTCTAGGGCCAATGCCATGTCTGTCTCAGCGAGAAGAACCTTATGGACTCGCCAATGGACGGGTGATGCGGATTCCAAGAAACATATGGAAGTACTACCCTATAAGGGTGATGTATAGTTTGGGGATGGGCTGACGGACCTGGTTTCCACAGCTACAGCAGGTAAATAAAAAAATTTACCATATATTCCCCAACAGCAAAAGAAAGTAACACCCTATCAGATGCAGTCCTTTCTGTCGCACAAGTCCAAAAGATTTCGGGGATCCTCTTTCCTCGCCAGAGGAAAGGGCAGAGGCAAGAGAGCACCTGCTTCGGCAGCTGCCCAGGAACAAAAGTCCTCCCCGGCTGCTCCAAAAACCATAGCATGACGCTGGTGCTCCCCTGAGGGAGTTCGCACCTGTGGGGGCACGTCTTCGACTTTTCAGTCAGGCCTGGGTCAGTTCGGACCTGAATCCCTGGGTGTTGGAAATAGTTTCCCAGGGTTACAAATTGGAATTCGAGGAGGTGCCCCCAAGCCGATTTTTCAAATCGGCCCTACCAGCTGCCACATCGGAAAGGGATGTAGTGTTAGCTGCAATTCAAACGCTGTGTATACAGCAAGTGATAATCAAGGTTCCCCTGCACCAGCAGGGAAGAGGTTACTATTCAACCCTATTTGTGGTCCCGAAACCGGACGGTTCGGTCAGACCTATTTTGAATCTGAAATCCCTAAACCTGTACATAAAAAGATTCAAATTCAAAATTGAATCACTCAGAGCGATAATAGCCAACATGGAGGAGGGGGAGTTTATGGTGTCTCTGGACATAAAGGATGCATACCTTCATGTCCCCATATATGTCCCCCATCAGGAATACCTGAGATTCGCTGTACAGGATTGTCATTACCAATTTCAGACGTTGCCGTTTGGACTTTCCACGGCCCCGAGGATTTTCACCAAGATAATTGCAGAAATGATGGTGGTCCTGCGCAAGCATGGAGTCACAATTATCCCATACTTGGACGATCTCCTGATAAAGGCGAGATCAAGGGAGAAATTGCGGAGCAGTGTGGCGCTCTCTCTGAGAGTGCTCCAGCAACACGGTTGGATTCTAAATCTACTGAAGTCACAGTTGATTCCGACAACTCGATTACCGTTCCTAGGTATGATACTGGATACGGAACAAATGAAGGTCTTCCTCCCAGTAGAGAAAGCCCAAGACATCCAGAACATGGTCAGAGACCTGCTAAAACCGAAAAGGGTGTCAGTTCACCAATGCACTCGAGTTCTGGGGAAAATGGTGGCGGCCTACGAGGCCATTCCCTTTGGAAGGTTCCATGCAAGGACTTTTCAATGGGACCTTCTGGACAAGTGGTCTGGGTCTCATCTGCACTTACATCGGAAAATAACTCTGTCCCCAGGGACCAGAGTGTCCCTCCTGTGGTGGTTGCAAAGTGCTCACCTCCTGGAGGGTCGCAGGTTCGGAATTCAGGATTGGATCCTGGTTACCACGGATGCAAGCCTCCGAGAATGGGGAACGGCCACACAGGGAAAAAATTTTCAAGGTCTTTGGTCAGACCAGGAGTCCAGTCTACACATCAATGTGTTGGAACTCAGGGCCATTTACAACGGCCTTCGACAAGCGGAAAGTTTTCTTCGAAACCTACCGGTTCTGATTCAATCAGACAATGTCACAGCAGTGGCGCATGTGAACCGCCAAGGCGGGACAAGAAGCAGAGTCGCGATGGCAGAAGCCACCGGGATTCTTCGCTGGGCGGAAAATCACGTAAGCGCTCTGTCGGCTGTCGTCATTCCAGGAGTGGACAACGGGGAAGCAGACTTCCTCAGCAGACATGATCTCCATCCAGGAGAGTGGGGTCTTCATCAAGAAGTCTTTGCAGACGTAACAGGTCTTTGGGGAACTCCTAAAATAGACATGATGGCGTCACGCCTCAACCAAAAACTTCGGGGATATTGCACCAGGTCTCGGGACCCTCAGGCAGTAGCAGTAGACGCTCTTGTAACACCGTGGGTGTTCAAATCGGTCTACATGTTTCATCACAAAAGTGTTGAGGATCATAAGACGAAGAAGAGTACAGACGATGCTCATCCCAGACTGGCCTCGAAGGGCCTGGTACTCGGATCTACAAGAGATGCTCACAGGAGATCCCTGGCCTCTTCCTCTGAGGGAAGACCTGTTGCAGCAGGGGCCTTGTGTATTTCAAGACTTACCGCGGTTACGTTTGACGGCATGGCGATTGAACGCCGTATTCTAGCGGAAAGGGGATTCCGGAAGAGGTCATCCCTAGCTTAATAAAGGCTAGGAAGGAGGTGACGGTAAAACATTATCACCGTATCTGGCGAAAGTATGTGTCTTGGTGTGAGACCAAGAATGCACCTACGGAAGATTTTCATCTGGGTCGTCTTCTCCACTTCCTGCAGACAGGAGTGGATATGGGCCTGAAATTAGGCTCTGTTAAGGTACAGATTTCGTTCCTCTCGATTTTCTTTCAGAAGGAATTGGCTTCTCTTCCAGGAGTCCAGACGTTTGTAAAGGGAGTGCTACACATCCAGCCTCCTTTTGTGCCTCCAGTGGCACCATGTGACCTCAACGTGGTGTTGCAGTTCCTAAAATCACACTGGTTTGAACCACTTAACAAGGTTGAGTTGAAATTTCTTACTTGGAAGGTGGTCATGTTGTTGGCCTTAGCATCAGCAAGGCGAGTATCAGAATTGGCGGCTTTGTCACACAAAAGCCCCTACTTGATTTTTCATGTGGATCGAGCTGAATTGAGGACACGTCCGCAATTAGACTCTAAGGAATAAGTGGTGAGCACAAAATTGTTTGGCGTTTGAGGGAGGTAGTAGCATAGTGCCCATCGTTTATACAGCTGAACATTCACCATCTAGTGAACACCATTCACACTCCCTTAAACAAATTGGCACTTTATAATTTGCTTTGGAGCGAACCAGCCACACTGGTCTTTTGGATGTGGACATCTGTGCAATATACAATTGGGATACAGTATATGGCAGCGTGTAAATAATATCAGCAGTGAGAATAATTATTTTATGAAAATATGCATTGCATGTTTTATGCTTTTATTTTACGTTATTGAATAAAATGTTTATATAGTAATGATCGGTATCTAGCGCTCTCTTGTGATATTGCATGTTTCACAATTACTCGGTACAGTAGTCCACTGGTCTACCTCTGTGTCGTCTGGTATACTATCCATCCATACCTGTGGTGCATTTCAGTTTTGCTCAGTTTGCTGACCACCAGTATATATAATATATAGCAATACGGTACAGTAGGCCACTGCTCTACCTACCTCTGTGTCGTCAAGTATACTATCCATCCATACCTGTGGTGCATTTCAGTTTTGCACAGTTTGCTGACCACCAGTATATATAATATATAGCAGTATGGTACAGTAGGCCACTGCTCTACCTACCTCTGTGTCGTCAAGTATACTATCCATCCATACCTGTGGTGCATTTCAGTTTTGCACAGTTTGCTGACCACCAGTATAGATAATATATATATGCAGTACGGTACAGTAGGCCACTGCTCTACCTACCTCTGTGTCGTCAAGTATACTATTCATCCATACCTGTGGTGCATTTTAGTTGTTGTGCGCAGTATATATAGTAGGAGGACAGTGCATAATTTTACTGACCACCAGTATATAATATATAGCAGTACGGTACAGTAGGCCATTGCTATTGATATATTACTGGCATATAATTCCGCACAAAAATGTAGAGGATAAAATAAGGAAAGATCAAGATCCACTTCAACCTCGTGCTGAAGCTGCTGTCACTAGTCATGGCCGAGACGTTGAAATGCCATCAACGTCGTCTGCCAAGGCCGATGCCCAATGTCATAATAGAGAGCATGTGAAATCCAAAAAACAAAAGTTCAGTAAAATAACCCAAAAATTTAAATTAAAAGCGTCTGATGAGAAGTGTAAACTTGCCAATATGCCATTTACGACACTGAGTGGCAAGGAACAGCTGAGGCCCTGGACTATGTTCATAGCTAGTGGTTCAGATTCACATGAGGATGAAAGCACTCATCCTCTCGTTAGAAAACTGCAGTGCCACTCCTAGATGGGCCAGGTGTTTGTCTCGGCCACTTGGGTCGCTTAGCTTAGTCACACAGCTACCTCATTGCACCTCTTTTTTTCTTTGCATCATGTGCTGTTTGGGGACTATTTTTTAAATCTGCCATCCTGACTGACACTGTAGTGCCACTACTAGATGGGCCAGGTGTTTGTGTCGGCCACTTGGATCGCTTAGCTTAGTCACACAGCTACCTCATTGCACCTCTTTTTTCTTTGCATCATGTGCTGTTTGGGGAATATTTTTTAAATCTGCCATCCTGTCTGACACTGCAGTGCCACTCCTAGATGGGCCAGGTGTTTGTGTCGGCCACTTGGGTCGCTTAGCTTAGTCACACAGCTACCTCATTGCGCCTCTTTTTTTCTTTGCATCATGTGCTGTTTGGGGACTATTTTTTTGAAGTGCCATCCTGTCTGACACTGCAGTGCCACTCCTCAGGGCCGAAACTAGGGGGGGGGGGCTAGGGGGGCATGTGACCCAGGCGCAGGATTTAGAGGGGCGCTGAGAGAGACCCGGCGGCAGTGCCGTTTCTACTCCTTATCGCCTCTTCCGAGCGCTCCTGCTCGGGGGACGGAGTTTCGCAGAATGACGCGTTGCGTCGTGACGTCACGACGCAAACGCGTCATTCCGCGAAGCCCCGCCCCCCGAGAAGGAGCACTCGGGGAGAGGCGGTAAGCATGAAGGAGGAGGCGGCCGGCTCGAGGGACGTGAGGCGGCGGGACCGAAGAGCGGGAAGACGTAAGTATTCTCTCTCTCTCTCTCCCCCCCCTCCTTCCCCCCAACTTGAAACCTGCCTGCCGCTGCCGCACTGTGTAAAATTGGGACACCTGCCTATGGGGATACCTGCCTGCCACACTGTGTAAAATGGGGGCACCTGCCTGCGTACTGTGTATTATGGGGGCACCTGCCTGCGTACTGTGTATTATGGGGGCACCTGCCTGCGTACTGTGTAATATGGGGGCATCTGCCTGCGTACTGTGTAATATGGGGGCACCTGCCTGCGTACTGTGTAATATGGGGGCACCTGCCTGCGTACTGTGTATTATGGGGGCACCTGCCTGCGTACTGTGTAATATGGGGGCATCTGCCTGCGTACTGTGTATTATGGGGGCACCTGCCTGCGTACTGTGTAATATGGGGGCATCTGCCTGCGTACTGTGTAATATGGGGGCACCTGCCTGTGTACTGTGTAATATGGGGGCATCTGCCTGCGTACTGTGTAAAATGGGGGCACCTGCCTGCGTACTGTGTATTATGGGGGCACCTACCTGCGTACTGTGTAATATGGGGGCATCTGCCTGCGTACTGTGTAATATGGGGGCACCTGCCTGTGTACTGTGTAATATGGGGGCATCTGCCTGCGTACTGTGTAAAATGGGGGCACCTGCCTGCGTACTGTGTATTATGGGGGCACCTGCCTGCGTACTGTGTAATATGGGGGCATCTGCCTGCGTACTGTGTAATATGGGGGCACCTGCCTGCGTACTGTGTAATATGGGGGCATCTGCCTGCGTAATGTGTAATATGGGGGCATCTGCCTGCGTACTGTGTAAAATGGGTATATATGCCTGCCGCGCTGTGTAAAATGGGGATATCTGCCTGCCGCACTGTGTAAAATGGGGATACCTGCCTGCAGTGTTATTGTTGGTAATGTAGATGTAGTGTAGTGTAGTGTAATGAAGTAATATATAGTACAGTGTATAGGAGCATGTAATGTAGTGCAGCATATAGGGGATGGTGTAGTAGTGTAGTGCAGCATATAGGGGATAGTGTAGTAATGTAGTGCAGCATATAGGGGCATGTACGTAGTGTAGTGTATAGGAGCATGTAATGTAGTGCAGTGTATGGGAGATAGTGTAGTAATGTAGTGCAGCATATAGGGGCATGTACGTAGTGTAGTGCAATATACAGTGCACTTAGTGTAATCATGTAGTGCAGTAATGTGGTGCAATGTGTGGGGACACACAGGGGCTATGTGACAGATGCTTAGGACATTTGAGGCACATGAGGCGCAATTTTGTTCAATGGTATCCCCTTTCAAAATATTTGATAACATGATAATTTTTTGTGTAATGCGGGGGGGGGCGCCAAAATGCTTCCTTGCCCCAGGTGCTGACATGTCTAGTTTCGGCCCTGCACTCCTAGATGGGCCAGGTGTTTGTGTCGGCCACTTGGGTCGCTTAGCTTAGTCATCCAGCTACCTTGGTGCAAATTTTAGGACTAAAAATAATATTGTGAGGTGTGAGGTGTTCAGAATAGACTGAAAATGAGTGGAAATTATGGTTATTGAAGTTAATAATACTATGGGATCAAAATGACCCGCAAATTCTATGATTTAAGCTGTTTTTGAGGGTTTTTTTGTAAAAAAAAACACCCGAATCCGACAAAAAAATTTCAGGGAGGTTTTGCCAAAACGCGTCCGAATCCAAAACACGGCCGCAGAACCGAGTCCAAAACCAAAACACAAAACCCGAAAAATTTCCGGTGCACATCACTAGTCAAAACACTGGAGTATACTGGCCTATGACAGGTGAGACAGTGCTTCCCCTGGCCGCCTTGTCCGCATATCTTTGATCAACACACCAAATTTCCTGCTGCACCTGTGTAATGCCCACAAGTAACCTCAGGCTAGCTTATCACATTCCAGAACCACTTACTCAATCTTCATAAGCTGTCCTATCCAATTATGGGGGTAATTCTGACCTGATCGCACCCTGACGTTTTTCACAGCTTCGCAATGAGAATAACAAAGAAAGCGTTCGCAGCGGCGAACGCAAGAAGACTGATAGGCCAACCGGGGGTGACAACTCACCGTTTTCTGGGAGTGTCGAGGAAAACGCAGGCGTGTCCGGCCGTTTGCAGGGGGGGATCCTGACGTCTCCAGGAAGGATCACCGCAGCGGGTAATTCTTGAGCTGTGCAGAGACTGCACAAACTTTTTGTTTGTGCAGCTCTCTGCACAGCCGATCGCAGCCCTGCACAGCTCAAACCCCCTCCCCTGCAGGCGGCGATTACCTGGTGCTAAAAATAGCCTACGTGCGACCAGGTCGGAATGACCCCCTATATCCCCACTGTACAGTCCACACATATCCTCCATATATTTTCTCTTTCTTCACTTCCCCTTCCTCTTGACCCTGGTTCATCACTGCTGTGATGTGATATCATGCAGCCCACCTAGAACCTTTACAATCTGGTGAACAACTATGCAATAAATAGCACCAATCCTTGTGTATCCATGCCTATTTCCCTATAGATTGTAAGGTTGCGAGCAGGGCCCTCCTACCTCTGTGACTGTTTTTACCCAGTTTTGTTTTATCATTGTGTACAACTGTAAAGCGCATTGGATTTTGCTGCACCATATAAGAAACTGTTAATAAAATAAGATTTTACTCACCGGTAAATCTATTTCTCGTAGTCCGTAGTGGATGCTGGGAACTCCGAAAGGACCATGGGGATTAGCGGCTCCGCAGGAGACTGGGCACAACTAAAGAAAGCTTTAGGTCACCTGGTGTGCACTGGCTCCTCCCCCCATGACCCTCCTCCAAGCCTCAGTTAGGATACTGTGCCCGGACGAGCTGACATAATAAGGAAGGATTTTGAATCCCGGGTAAGACTCATACCAGCCACACCAATCACACCGTATAACTCGTGATATTATACCCAGTTAACAGTATGAAAATACTGAGCCTCTCAACAGATGGCTCAACAATAACCATTTTGTTAACAATAACTATGTACAAGTATTGCAGACAATCTGCACTTGGGATGGGCGCCCAGCATCCACTACGGACTACGAGAAATAGATTTACCGGTGAGTAAAATCTTATTTTCTCTGACGTCCTAGTGGATGCTGGGAACTCCGAAAGGACCATGGGGATTATACCAAAGCTCCCAAACGGGCGGGAGAGTGCGGATGACTCTGCAGCACCGAATGAGAGAACTCCAGGTCCTCCTCCGCCAGGGTATCAATTTTTTAGAATTTAGCAAACGTGTTTGCCCCTGACCAAGTAGCAGCTCGGCAAGTTGTAAAGCCGAGACCCCTCGGGCAGCCGCCCAAGATGAGCCCACTTTCCTCGTGGAGTGGGCTTTTACTGATTTAGGATGCGGCAGTCCAGCCGCAGAATGCGCCAGCTGAATTGTGCTACAAATCCAGCGAGCAATAGTCTGCTTAGAAGCAGGAGCACCCAGTTTGTTGGGTGCATACAGGATAAACAGCGAGTCAGTTTTCCTGACTCCAGCCGTCCTGAAAACATAAATTTTCAAGGCCCTGACTACGTCCAGTAACTTGGAATCCTCCAAGTCCCTATTAGCCGCAGGCACTACAATAAGGTGGTTCAAGTGAAAAGCTGATACCACCTTAGGGAGAAACTGGGGACGAGTCCTCAATTCTGCCCTATCCATATGGAAAATCAGATAAGGGCTTTTATATGACAAAGCCGCCAATTCTGATACACGCCTGGCCGAAGCCAAGGCCAATAACATGACCACTTTTCACGTGAGATATTTTAGATCCACGGTTTTTAGTGGCTCAAACCAATGTGATTTTAAGAAACTCAACACCACGTTGAGATCCCAAGGTGCCACTGGAGGCACAAACGGGGCTGAATATGCAGCACTCCTTTTACAAATGTCTGAACTTCAGGTAGAGAAGCTAGTTCTTTCTGGAAGAAAATCGACAGAGCCGAGATCTGTACCTTAATGGAGCCTAATTTCAGGCCCATAGTCACTCCTGCTTGTAGGAAGTGCAGAAATCGACCTAGTTGAAATTCCTCTGTTGGGGCCTTTTTGGCCTCACACCAAGCAACATATTTCCGCCATATGCGGTGATAATGTTTTGCAGTTACATCTTTCCTGGCTTTAATCAGCGTAGGAATGACTTCCTCCGGAATGCCCTTTTCCTTTAGGATACGGCGTTCAACCGCCATGCCGTCAAACGCAGCCGCGGTAAGTCTTGGAACAGACAGGGCCCCTGCTGCAGCAGGTCCTGTCTGAGCGGCAGAGGCCATGGGTCCTCTGATATAATTTCTTGAAGTTCTGGGTACCAAGCCCTTCTTGGCCAATCCGGAACCACGAGTATCGTTCTTACTCCTTTCCTTCTTATTATTCTCCATACCTTTGGTATGAGAGGCAGAAGGGGGAACACATAACCCGACTGGTACACCCACGGTGTCACTAGAGCGTCCACAGCTATTGCCTGAGGGTCTCTTGACCTGGCGCAATATTTCTCTAGTTTTTTTGTTTAAGCGGGACGCTATCATGGCCACCTGTGGTCTTTCCCAACGGTTTACCATCAGTTGAAAAACTTCTGGATGAAGTCCGAACTCTCCCGGGTGGAGGTCGTGCCAGCTGAGGAAGTCTGCTTCCCAGTTATCCACTCCCGGAATGAACACTGCTGACAGTGCTAACACGTGATTTTTCGCCCATAGGAGAATCCTTGTGGCTTCTGTCATCGCCATCCTGCTTCTTGTGCCACCCTATTGATTTACATGGGCGACTGCCGTGATGTTGTCTGATTGGAACAGTACCGGCTGGTTTTGAAGCAGAGGCCTTGCCTGACTCAGGGCATTGTAAATGGCCCTCAGTTCCAGAATATTTATGTGTAGGGAAGTCTCCTGACTTGACCAAAGTCCCTGGAAGTTTCTTCCCTGTGTGACTGCCCCCCAGCCTCAACGGCTGGCATCCATGGTCACCAGGACCTAGTCCTGTATGCCGAACCTGCGGCCCTCTTGAAGATGGGCACTCTGCAGCCACCACAGTAGAGATACCCCGGTCCTTGGAGACAGGGTTATCAGTCGATGCATCTGAAGATGCGATCCGGACCACTTGTCCAACGGGTCCCATTGAAAAGTTCTTGCATGGAACCTGCCGAATGGGATTGCTTCGTAGGAAGCTACCATTTGTCCCAGGACTCGCGTGCAATGATGCACCGATACCTGGTTTTGCTTCAGGAGGTCTCTGACTAGAGATGACAGCTCCTTGGCTTTCTCCTCCGGGAGAAACACTTTTTTCTGGTCTTCCAGAACCATCCCCAGGAACAGCAGACGTGTCGTAGGAACCAGCTGTGACTTTGGAATGTTTAGAATCCAACCGTGCTGTTGTAGCACTTTCCGAGATAGTGCTACCCCGACTAACAACTGCTCCATGGACCTCGCCTTTATAAGGAGATTGTCCAATTACGGGATAATTAAAACTCCCTTTTTTCGAAGGAGTATCATCATTTCGGCCATTACCTTGGTAAACACCCTCGGTGCCATGTACAGTCCAAACGGCAGTGTCTGGACTTGGTAATGGCAATCCTGTACCGCAAATCTGAGGTACTCCTGCTGAGGATAGTAAATGGGGACATGCAGGTAAGCATCCTTGATGTCCAGGGATACCATGTAATCCTCCTCGTCCAGGCTTGCAATAACCGCCCTGAGCGATTCCATCTTGAACTTGAATTTTTTTATGTATGTGTTCAAGGATTTTTAATATAAAATGATTCACACCGAACCATGCAGTTTCGGTACCCCAAACAGTGTGGAATAGTAACCCCGTCCTTGTTGAAGTAGGGGCATCTTGAGTATTACCTGCTGGGAATACAGCTTGTTAATTTGCCTCTAGCACAGCCTCCCTGCCTGAGGGAGTTGTCGGCAAGGCAGATTTGAGGAAACGACGGGGGGGAGACATCTCGAATTCCAGCTTGTACCCCTGAAATACTACTTGAATGAAACAGGGATACACCTGTGAGCAAGCCCACTGATCGCTGAAATTTTTCGAAGCGGCCCCCTACCGTACCTGGCTACACCTGTGGAGCCCCCGCATCATGCTGTGGACTCAGAGGAAGCGGGAGAAGAATTTTGATTCTGGGAACTGGCTGACTGGTGCAGCTTTTTCCCTCTTCCCTTGTCTCTGTGTAGAAAGGAAGCGCCTTTGACCCGCTTGCTTTTCTGAAGCCGAAAGGACTGTACCTGATAATACAGTGCTTTCTTAGTCTGTGAGGAAACCTGAGGTAAAAATATTTCTTCCCAGCTGTTGCTGTGGATACGAGGTCCCAGAGACCATCCCCAAATAATTCCTCACCCTTATAAGGCAGAATCTCTATGCGCCTTTTAAAGTCAGCATCACCTGTCCAGTGACAGGTCTCTAATATCCTCCTGACAGAATGGACATTACATTCATTTTGGATGCCAGCCGGCAAAATATCCTTCTGTGCATCCCTCATATATAAGACGTCTTTAATATGTTCTCATGTTAGCAAACTAGTATGTTTGACAGGGTCACCGACCACGCTGCAGCAGCACGCTCTGCAGGTTTCAGTCTAGTACCTGAGTGTGTAAATACAGACTTCAGGATAGCCTCCTGCTTTTTATCAACAGGTACCTTCAAAATGGCCGTTCCTAAGACGGCAGTGCCACCTTTTGACAACCGTGTGAGCGCCTTATCCACCCTAGGGGATATCTCCCAGCGTAACTTATCCTCTGGCGGGAAAGGGTACGCCATCAGTAACTTTTTAGAAATTACCAGTTTCTTATCGGGGGAACCCACGCTTTTCACACACTTCATTCATTCATCTGATGGGGGAACAAAACACTGCCTGCTTTTTCTCCCCAAACATAAAACCCATATTTAGAGGTACTTGGGTTAATGTCAGAAATGTGTAACACATTTTTTATTGCCGGGATCAAATCACGGATGTTCCTAGTGGATTGTGTATATGTCTCAACCTTGTCGACACTGGAGTCAGACTCCGTGTCGACATCTGTGTCTGCCATCTGAGGGAGCAGGCGTTTTTGAGCCCCTGATGGCCTTTGAGACGCCTGGGCAGGCGCGGGCTGAGAAGCCGGCTGTCCCACAGCTGTTATGTCAACCAGCCTTTTATTGTCGGTTCCTACCGTCCACCTATCCATCCACTCTGGTGTCGGCCCCATCGGGGGCGACATCACATTTATCGGCATCTGCTCCGTCACCACATAAGACTCCTCATCAAACATGTCGACACAGCCGTACCGACACACCGCACACACACAGGGAATGCTCTGACTTAGGACAGGACCCCACAAAGCCCTTTGGGGAGACAGAGAGAGAGTATGCCAGCACACACCAGAGCACTATATAATGTGGGGATTAACACTATAACTGAGTGAATTTTCCCCAATAGCTGCTTGTATATACAATATTGCGCCTAAATTTAGTGCCCCCCCTCTCTTTTTAACCCTTTGAGCCTGAAAACTACAGGGGAGAGCCTGGGGAGCTTTCTTCCAGCTGCACTGTGAAGAGAAAATGGCGCCAGTGTGTCTGAGGGAGATAGCTCCGCCCCTTTTTCGCGGACTTTTCTCCGGGTTTTTTATGGATTCTGGCAGGGGTAATTATCACATATATAGCCTCTGGGGCTATATATTGTGGTATTTTTGCCAGCCAAGGTGTTTTTATTGCTGCTCAGGGCGCCCCCCCAAGCGCCCTGCACCCTCAGTGACCGGAGTGTGAAGTGTGTATGAGGAGCAATGGCGCACAGCTGCAGTGCTGTGCGCTACCTTGGTGAAGACTGATGTCCTCTGCCGCCGATTTTCCGGACCTCTTCTTGCTTCTGGCTCTGTAAGGGGGACGGCGGCGCGGCTCCGGGACCGAACACCAAGGACGGGCCTGCGGTCGATCCCTCTGGAGCTAATGGTGTCCAGTAGCCTAAGAAGTCCAAGCTAGCTGCAAGCAGGTAGGTTCGCTTCTTCTCCCCTTAGTCCCTCGGTGCAGTGAGCCTGTTGCCAGCAGGTCTCACTGAAAATAAAAAACCTAAATATATACTTTCTTATAAGAAGCTCAGGAGAGCCCCTAGTGTGCATCCAGCCTCGGCCGGGCACAAAAATCTAACTGAGGCTTGGAGGAGGGTCATGGGGGGAGGTGCCAGTGCACACCAGGTGACCTAAAGCTTTCTTTAGTTGTGCCCAGTCTCCTGCGGAGCCGCTAATCCCCATGGTCCTTTCGGAGTTCCCAGCATCCACTAGGACGTCAGAGAAATAAATGTGTGTGTGTAAATTTGGCTCTGATATTAACAAGTGCCTCGTGAGCCATTAACCTCAACCAGCGGCATTTCTAGAGAGGTGGGAACCTGTGTGCAGACTCCGTGTGTGAGCCCCTCCTCTCCCGTAGCCGTCACCGCCGCTGCTAGCGCTCTCAGCACTGAGACTCTGGCACAGTGCCAGAGTCTACAGCGCATGCGCAGTACTCCGAAAAATGTCCGCTGCACCATTTTTCTGGAGTCCTGCATATGCATTGTAGACTCTGGCACTGTGCCAGAGTCTCTAGCGCTCAGTGCGCTAGCAGCGGCGTTGACGGCTACGGGAGAGGAGGGGGCCCACACACAGTCGCTGATGGACGCCGGAAAGGTAAGTATATAGAAGAAATGGGTGCAGTGTGTGCCCGCTCTGGGCTCAGGGGCCCGTGTTCACAGCACACACTGCACCCATTATAGATACGCCAGTGACCTCACCGCACATTACTGGTTTCCATCATACCTTACCTATGTACCTTTGCAGTTAAGACATCAAATGCAAATGTACTAAAAGGCATATTGTGTACTAAGAAGAATTACCTGGGCATAGGCTAACTCTAACCATATGCACCACCTCAAAGCTAAGGCCACAGTTCAAGGTCATTGTTTTACTCCAAAGGGACTCTTGTTTATATATATATATATATATATATATATATATATATGTATATATATATATATACAGTTGTGCTCATAAGTTTACATATCCTAGCAGAATTTGTGAATTTCTGGCCATTTGTCATAAACCCCATGGCTAACTGAATATGCCACTGATTTCTTAGCAATTATATATATATATATATATATTTCAAAAATATAAAATATAGGTGCACACCCTTTAACACTAAAACCTCTCTCTAGTGTGATGCATTGGGACGATTGGTCACCTGGTATATTTTTGGCCAAAATTATGCTAAGCACCACAATTTTACTCTCTGTTACTGTATATTTAAGTTCAATTACCTTTTCCTGCAGATCCTTTGACAATTATTTTGCTTTCCCCATGACTCAGAATCCAGACAGGTCAGTGCAGCACTGGATGAAAGATGCAAGGGTCTTTCAGGATTCCAGAAACTCACTGATCTTTTATACACACACACTGATTACAAGCAAACAGATCACAGGTGAGGATGGTTACCTTTAGTAGCCTTTCAAACCCATTTGTGTCAACTTGTGTGCATGTTATCAGGCCAAAATCTCCAGCGTATGTAAACTTTTGATCAGGGTCATTTGGGTAGTTTCTGATGTCATTATGATTTAAAAAGAGGTAAACAGTTGTTTGGCAATAAATGTCTTCACCCACACCCAACCACTAACCATGAGTGAAAGAAAAGTTTGTGAGTTATCGTTCATATTCTCTGACAAATGGCCAGAAAATCACAAATTCTGCTAGGTATGTACACTTATGAGCACAACTGCATATATATATATATATATATAGTTATCTGGGGGGGGGGGGGGGGCTTGGAATGGACACCCTAATTCTAAACAAAATGAGAGGTGCTACCATCCTGAGACTTGTAGTTCCATGTAGAAAAATGAGAAAATGCAGGTGCACAGTCTAAGTACTTCTTATAAGAGTAACTATAATAGACTCTGCAATATACAGTAACATAGAGTAAAATTGTGGTGCTTAGCATATTTTTGGCCAAAAATAAAATATACCAGGTGACCAATCGTCCCAATGCATCACACTAGAGAGAGGTTTTAGTGTTAATGGGTGTGCACCTGTATTTTATATTTTTTAAATAAATATATATATATATATATATATATATATATATAACTTCCAAATCACCCGGCACTCACTGATTGGCATCTGTTAAACTTGCTTGGGGTGCCCTCCATGAAGAAATCTCCAATACACTAAGCAAAAATGGCGGCACTCCCAGTCTTTCTTTGGTAGAAAATTCAGTGTTTTATTTCAACGTTTCAGGAACCTGTCCCGTCGTCAGGATAACAAATACAATGTGCAAACATACAAATATATACCCCTGATCGCAGCAGGATTTTTGATAGCAACTGGGCAAAACCATGTGCACTGCAGGGGAGGCAGATATAACATGTGCAGAGAGAGTTAGATTTGGGTGTGGTGTGTTCAATCTGCAATCTAATTTGCAGTGTAAAAATAAAAAAGGCAGTATTTACCCTGCACAGAAATAATATAACCCACCCAAATCTAACTCTTTCTGCACATGTTATATCTGCCTCCCCTGCAATGCACATGGGTGGTCATTCCGAGTTGTTCGCTCGCAAGCTGCTTTTAGCAGCATTACACACGCTAAGCCGCCGCCTACTGGGAGTGAATCTTAGCATAGTAAAATTGCGAATGAAAGATTCGCAATATTGCGATAAGACATCTCTGTGCAGTTTCTGAGTAGCTCGACACTTACTCGGCATCTGCGATCAGTTCAGTGCTTGTCGTTCCAGGTTTGACGTCACAAACACACCCAGCGTTCGCCCAGACACTAGTGATGAGCACCGGAAATTTTTCGGGTTTTGGTTTTGGGTTCGGTTCCGCGGCCGTGTTTTGGGTTCGAACGCGTTTTAGCGAAACCTCACCGAATTTTTTTTGTCTGATTCGGGTGTGTTTTGGATTCGGTTTTTTTTTTCAAAAAACCCTAAAAAACAGCTTAAATCATAGAATTTGGGGGTCATTTTGATCCCAAAGTATTATTAACCTCAATAAACATAATTTCCACTCATTTTCAGTCTATTCTGAACACCTCACACCTCACAATATTATTTTTAGTCCTAAAATTTGCACCGAGGTCGCTGGATGACTAAGCTCAGCGACCCAAGTGGCCGACACAAACACCTGGCCCATCTAGGAGTGGCACTGCAGTGTCACGCAGGATGGCCCTTCCAAAAAACACCCCCCAAACAGCACATGACGCAAAGAAGAAAAAAAAGAGGCGCAATGAGGTAGCTGTGTGAGTAAGATAAGCGACCCTAGTGGCCGACACAAACAGCTGGCCCATCTAGGAGTGGCACTGCAGTGTCACGCAGGATGGCCCTTCCAAAAAACACCCCCCAAACAGCACATGACGCAAAGAAAAATGAAAGAAAAAAGAGGTGCAAGATGGAATTGTCCTTGGGCCCTCCCACCCACCCTTATGTTGTATAAACAGGACATGCACACTTTAACCAACCCATCATTTCAGTGACAGGGTCTGCCACACGACTGTGACTGAAATGACGGGTTGGTTTGGACCCCCACCAAAAAAGAAGCAATTAATCTCTCCTTGCACAAACTGGCTCTACAGAGGCAAGATGTCCACCTCATCATCATCCTCCGATATATCACCGTGTACATCCCCCTCCTCACAGATTATCAATTCGTCCCCACTGGAATCCACCATCTCAGCTCCCTGTGTACTTTGTGGAGGCAATTGCTGCTGGTGAATGTCTCCACGGAGGAATTGATTATAATTCATTTTAATGAACATCATCTTCTCCACATTTTCTGGATGTAACCTCGTACGCCGATTGCTGACAAGGTGAGCGGCGGCACTAAACACTCTTTCGGAGTACACACTTGTGGGAGGGCAACTTAGGTAGAATAAAGCCAGTTTGTGCAAGGGCCTCCAAATTGCCTCTTTTTCCTGCCAGTATAAGTACGGACTGTCTGACGTGCCTACTTGGATGCGGTCACTCATATAATCCTCCACCATTCTTTCAATGGGGAGAGAATCATATGCAGTGACAGTAGACGACATGTCCGTAATCGTTGTCAGGTCCTTCAGTCCGGACCAGATGTCAGCATCAGCAGTCGCTCCAGACTGCCCTGCATCACCGCCAGCGGGTGGGCTCGGAATTCTGAGCCTTTTCCTCGCACCCCCAGTTGCGGGAGAATGTGAAGGAGGAGATGTTGACAGGTCGCGTTCCGCTTGACTTGACAATTTTCTCACCAGCAGTTCTTTGAACCCCAGCAGACTTGTGTCTGCCGGAAAGAGAGATCCAAGGTAGGTTTTAAATCTAGGATCGAGCACGGTGGCCAAAATGTAGTGCTCTGATTTCAACAGATTGACCACCCGTGAATCCTTGTTAAGCGAATTGAGGGCTCCATCCACAAGTCCCACATGCCTAGCGGAATCGCTCTGTGTTAGCTCCTCCTTCAATGTCTCCAGCTTCTTCTGCAAAAGCCTGATGAGGGGAATGACCTGACTCAGGCTGGCAGTGTCTGAACTGACTTCACGTGTGGCAAGTTCCAAAGGTTGCAGAACCTTGCAAAACGTTGAAATCATTCTCCACTGCGCTTGAGACAGGTGCATTCCACCTCCTATATCGTGCTCAGTTGTATAGGCTTGAATGGCCTTTTGCTGCTCCTCCAACCTCTGAAGCATATAGAGGGTTGAATTCCACCTCGTTACCACTTCTTGCTTCAGATGATGGCAGGGCAGGTTCAGGCGTTTTTGGTGTTGCTCCAGTCTTCTGTACGTGGTGCCTGTACGCCGAAAGTGTCCCGCAATTCTTCTGGCCACCGACAGCATCTCTTGCACGCCCCTGTCGTTTTTTAAATAATTCTGCACCACCAAATTCAAGGTATGTGCAAAACATGGGACGTGCTGGAATTTGCCCAGATTTAATGCACACACAATATTGCTGGCGTTGTCCGATGCCACAAATCCACAGGAGAGTCCAATTGGGGTAAGCCATTCTGCGATGATCTTCCTCAGTTGCCGTAAGAGGTTTTTAGCTGTGTGCGTATTCTGGAAAGCGGTGATACAAAGCGTAGCCTACCTAGGAATGAGTTGGCGTTTGCGAGATGCTGCTACTGGTGCCGCCGCTGCTGTTCTTGCTGCGGGAGTCAATACATCTACCCAGTGGGCTGTCACAGTCATATAGTCCTGAGTCTGCCCTGCTCCACTTGTCCACATGTCCGTGGTTAAGTGGACATTGGGTACAACTGCATTTTTTAGGACACTGGTGAGTCTTTTTCTGAGGTCTGTGTACATTTTCGGTATCGCCTGCCTAGAGAAATGGAACCTAGATGGTATTTGGTACCGGGGACACAGTATCTCAAACAAGTCTATAGTTGGCTCTGCAGTAATGATGGATACCGGAACCACGTTTCTCACCGCCCAGGCTGCCAAGGCCTCAGTTATCCGCTTTGCAGCAGGATGACTGCTGTGATATTTCATCTTCCTCGCAAAGGACTGTTGGACAGTCAATTGCTTGGTGGAAGTAGTAAAAGTGGTCTTACGACTTCCCCTCTGGGATGACCATCGACTCCCAGCAGCAACAACAGCAGCGCCAGCAGCAGTAGGCGTTACACGCAAGGATGCATCGGAGGAATCCCAGGCAGGAGAGGACTCGTCAGAATTGCCAGTGACATGGCCTGCAGGACTATTGGCATTCCTGGGGAAGGAGGAAATTGACACTGAGGGAGTTGGTGGGGTGGTTTGCGTGAGCTTGGTTACAAGAGGAAGGGATTTACTGGTCAGTGGACTGCTTCCGCTGTCGCCCAAAGTTTTAGAACTTGTCACTGACTTATGATGAATGCGCTGCAGGTGACGTATAAGGGAGGATGTTCCGAGGTGGTTAACGTCCTTACCCCTACTTATTACAGCTTGACAAAGGCAACACACGGCTTGACAAATGTTGTCCGCATTTCTGTTGAAATACTTCCACACCGAAGAGCTGATTTTTTTGGTATTTTCACCAGGCATGTCAATGGCCCTATTCCTCCCACGGACAACAGGTGTCTCCCCGGGTGCCTGACTTAAACAAACCACCTCACCATCAGAATCCTCCTGGTCAATTTCCTCCCCAGCGCCAGCAACACCCATATCCTCCTCATCCTGGTGTACTTCAACACTGACATCTTCAATCTGACTATCAGGAACTGGACTGCGGGTGCTCCTTCCAGCACTTGCAGGGGGCGTGCAAATGGTGGAAGGCGCATGCTCTTCACGTCCAGTGTTGGGAAGGTCAGGCATCGCAACCGACACAATTGGACTCTCCTTGTGGATTTGGGATTTCGAAGAACGCACAGTTCTTTGCTGTGCTTTTGCCAGCTTGAGTCTTTTCATTTTTCTAGCGAGAGGCTGAGTGCTTCCATCCTCATGTGAAGCTGAACCACTAGCCATGAACATAGGCCAGGGCCTCAGCCGTTCCTTGCCACTCCGTGTGGTAAATGGCATATTGGCAAGTTTACGCTTCTCCTCCGACAATTTTATTTTAGATTTTTGAGTCCTTTTTTTACTGATATTTGGTGTTTTGGATTTTACATGCTCTGTACTATGACATTGGGCATCGGCCTTGGCAGACGACGTTGATGGCATTTCATCGTCTCGGCCATGACTAGTGGCAGCAGCTTCAGCACGAGGTGGAAGTCGATCTTGATCTTTCCCTATTTTTGGAACCTCAACATTTTTGTTCTCCATATTTTAATAGGCACAACTAAAAGGCACCTCAGGTAAACAATGGAGATGGATGGATACTAGTATACTTATGGATGGACGAGCGACTGCCGACACAGAGGTAGCTACAGCCGTGGACTACCGTACTGCGTCTGCTGCTAATATAGACTGGATGATAATGATATAAAAAATATATATATATCACTACTGCAGCCGGACAGGTATATATTATATAATGACGGACCTGCTGGACACTGTCAGCAGCACTGCAGACTCCTAAAGTAAGCTACTAGTAGTATCAAGAAGATAGAAAAAAAAAAACACCACAGGTAGGTGGTATACAATTATGGATGGACGAGCGACTGCCGACACAGAGGTAGCTACAGCCGTGGACTACCGTACTGCGTCTGCTGCTAATATAGACTGGATGATAATGATATAAAAAATATATATATATCACTACTGCAGCCGGACAGGTATATATTATATAATGACGGACCTGCTGGACACTGTCAGCAGCACTGCAGACTCCTAAAGTAAGCTACTAGTAGTATCAAGAAGATAGAAAAAAAAAAAAACACCACAGGTAGGTGGTATACAATTATGGATGGACGAGCGACTGCCGACACAGAGGTAGCTACAGCCGTGGACTACCGTACTGCGTCTGCTGCTAATATAGACTGGATGATAATGATATAAAAAATATATATATATCACTACTGCAGCCGGACAGGTATATATTATATAATGACGGACCTGCTGGACACTGTCAGCAGCACTGCAGACTCCTAAAGTAAGCTACTAGTAGTATCAAGAAGATAGAAAAAAAAAAACACCACAGGTAGGTGGTATACAATTATGGATGGACGAGCGACTGCCGACACAGAGGTAGCTACAGCCGTGGACTACCGTACTGCGTCTGCTGCTAATATAGACTGGATGATAATGATATAAAAAAAATATATATATCACTACTGCAGCCGGACAGGTATATATTATATAATGACGGACCTGCTGGACACTGTCAGCAGCACTGCAGACTCCTAAAGTAAGCTACTAGTTAACTAGTAGTATCAAGAAGATAGAAAAAAAAAAACACCACAGGTAGGTGGTATACAATTATGGATGGACGAGCGACTGCCGACACAGAGGTAGCTACAGCCGTGGACTACCGTACTGCGTCTGCTGCTAATATAGACTGGATGATAATGATATAAAAAATATATATATATCACTACTGCAGCCGGACAGGTATATATTATAATGACGGACCTGCTGGACACTGTCAGCACTGCAGACTCCTAAAGTAAGCTACTAGTATCAAGAAGATAGAAAAAAAAAAAAAACAGGTAGGTGGTATACAATTATGGATGGACGAGCGACTGCCGACACAGAGGTAGCTACAGCCGTGGACTACCGTACTGCGTCTGCTGCAAATATAGACTGGATGATAATGATATAAAAAAAAAATATATATATATCACTACTGCAGCCGGACAGGTATATATTATATAATTAATGACGGACCTGCTGGACACTGTCAGCAGAATGCGTTTATAGAATAAAAACACCACACGACGAGTGTTTAACTTTTTCAGGCAGACAATCACAATATACTGGTGGTCAGACAGTGGTCACTGGTCAGTCACACTGGCAGTGGCACTCTGGCAGCAAAAGTGTGCACTGTTAAATAATATGTACTCCTGCTACTGCTCCCCAGTCTCCCCCACAATTAAGCTGTGTGAGCACTGAGCACTCAGCACAGTCAGATATACATAGATGATGCAGCACACTGAGGCTGAGCACAGATATGGTATACTGTTACTGTGTCACTGTGTATCGTTTTTTTTCAGGCAGAGAACGGATTATATTAAATAATAATATAATAAAACTGCACTGGTGGTCACTGGTCAGTCACTAGTAAACTCTGCACTCTCTGAGTACTCCTAAGCTCCAGTAAATCAAGTGTCTCACTCTCACTCTCTCTCTTCTAATCTAAATGGAGAGGACGCCAGCCACGTCCTCTCCCTATGAATCTCAATGCACGTGTGAAAATGGCGGCGACGCGCGGCTCCTTATATAGAATCCGAATCTCGCGATAGAATCCGAGCCTCGCGAGAATCCGACAGCGGGATGATGACGTTCGGGCGCGCTCGGGCTAACCGAGCAAGGCGGGAGGATCCGAGCCTGCTCGGACCCGTGTAAAAAAAGCTGAAGTTCGGGCGGGTTCGGATTCCGAGGAACCGAACCCGCTCATCACTACCAGACACTCCTCCGTTTCTCCAGCCACTCCCGCGTTTTTCCCAGAAACGGTAGCGTTTTTTCCCGCACGCCCATGAAACGGCCTGTTTCCGCCAGAAACACCCACTTCCTGTCAATCTCACTCCGATCGCCTGAGCGATGAAAAAGCCGTGAGTAAAAATCCAAACTTCTTAGCAAATTTACTTGGCGCAGTCGCAGTGCGGACATTGCGCATGCGCACTAAGCGGAAAATCGCTGCGATGCGATGAAATTTTCCGAGCGAACAACTCGGAATGAGGGCCATGGTTTTGCCCAGTTGCTATCAAAAATCCTGCTGCAATCAACTTGGAATTACCCCCTTTGTACGCTATTAGTGTACAAAGTCCCGTACTGCATACGGACTTCGCGTAGAAATGCCGCGCTGACGGTACAAAGTACTCACAGTGCGTACACACCCAGAGATACACCACAAACCCTGAACAGTTATGCAATGCAATAAAAATACGCTTTAAACCTTAGCAGGGCAATGAAGACACGACACCAATTGTGATTTTACCGCTGGGTTCCGACACCACAGTGGATTATTGTTAAAAGGGGGGGTTAAAATACAAACAATACAATATAATATAACTGAGTAAATGGCTACATTCAATGGTACCTATGTGAGTAGATTCGCTTGCGCTTCCCAGCCCGGTCCTCGGTCATCTGATAGATAACTTTGTGAGTCTTATGTCAGACCAGGCCTGCATCAGCTCTCTTTATACAATTCTTCCAAAAAGCAATACAATAGATACTGTAATCTCTTTGTCCATTGGACACAGGAATGCACATTTACAGTACAGGAGAGGTCATAGGTCGGTTTGAATAGGTAGGCGATGTCTTTCCCAACTGCTCTTGTGGGTGGTCTCCTCTGTATTCCCGCTGCATACATAATATATAGTAAATACAGTTTATATCTATATTCTGCTCCTGCACATAACTATCCGTGGGAACATGCGATCTTTCTCAAACCAACACCGAAATGTTACCCTTAAAATACCCTTCAGCTGGATACCAAACACCACTTTATGACCTTGTTCTGTCCCCTCCTATTCTGTAAAGGTGAATCCCTTTGTTCTGTTACCATTTAAACTGTTGTTACTTTCTGATGTGGTGCAGGGATACTATGTGTACATTGTGCACTATTTGGATTAAATATGTAATGTGTTTTGATAGCCTTCCGTGCGTTCACAAACTCTACCGTAAATACTCATACCACGTGCTAATGCGCAGGACCGACCATACGCAAATTGCGGATATGCGCACGCACGACAGGGAGGCCATCTGTGTGTAGTTTGTACGTGATGTGTGTACTGCAATATTTTTCAACTTTGACAGTCCACCCTTTGGCAGTCACCAATAACTGCCACTATCTAATCACTAAACAGAAAAATATCTATACAATATCTACAGAAGCTTTGATGATCGGAGAGAGTTGTAGGTGGGAAATGTATGACCTAGTGGGATAGTAAAAAGCATGTATGTATGAATCCATGTCTGAGGGGCATGTATCTTCGTGCCGTATATGTTCTAAATAAGCTTTGAGGTATTGCGAAGTATACATTAAATCCTTCTCATCCCATACTAAGGGTCTGTAAATGGGCCAACAAACACTATCGAGCTCTTTTCGGCTTCTTGTTCCAACAAATGGGGTGCACATTTATTTGATGATACATGGAGGGGGAACATATGTGAGTGCTAGTATATGTGGATATCACCTGTCGACTATGTGTGTCGTTAACTGAAGGTTGTAGAGATGAAGATAAGACACATATCTAAAATACATTCACATAAACATTTTGGGTAGGGCTGATGTCTTTTCCGGATGGATGTATCTGGGCAGAGGGGGAAACAAAAGAGAAACAGGCCATGAAATTCATTTGCAATCCTTATCATAACATGGTCTCTATGGATGGGTCATAAATTAAATCTGCTGCTATAACAGCGCCCTTGCTCCTTAGACTCGTCAACTTTGTGCCGTGCTTGCGCCGCATCAGAATTCAAACACACCTAAATATCAAACCAATAATTATGACGACTCCCAGGATACAAAGAAGAAACTTCCCTACACTCATAATAACATTTTGAGCCCACTCCTAAACCTGAGAACCAATTTCGTGGGTTCAACCATGAGACCTAGCCGGTCAGTTCATTACTCACAGTCGCCAAGGTAAGGTTGTGTTTCCTCCTGAACTCCCACTTCAACTGCAAGATATCGTCCATCTTTTGATCGATAATCTCCGTTGGGTCGTCAATACTGTTCATAATATACGTACAGCACTTCACCCCATATTGAGTTGCCAGAGTAACACAGTACCCACCTGTCACGGCTGTGATATAATTTAGGACCATCCTGTGCTTAATCAGTTCCTTCTTTTAAGCTTGTAACTCCCTTCCCGTATACCTGAAGGTGTCGTCATACATCTCAGTGATATTATCTATCAAGTTCGCTAGCGCATGGATATACCTATAATTTATAATTCCTCTGGCAGTACGGGTGATGTCTAATGTGAGAAGGAATTGAATCCCGGTGGATTTGTGGTTCAAATTAGAGGCTGTGTGCTCTGTCCTATCTATGAGGTGTCTCTTGATGATGTGTTCATAGTGAGTATGAGTATAAGGAGCCTGAGCACTGCGGTGAACGTCTTATCTTATCATGGGTTATGGTCAGGACCTCTGGCAGTACTCTCCTAATATAACACAATCCCTCTGAGCTCGGGGCAAGCCACTTGTACGCCTTCCTCCCACATATGAAATAGGCATCATCTGGGAGAACATAGGGGACAAAATATAACATCACCATATTACAAACTTTCCAAGTGAAGAAACCAATCCCTAGTTCTCCCATCTGCTCAGTACAAGTATCGGGCTGGATGATATGAGCACAGTACCCTGGCGATACTTTTCCAACCCACATGGTCTTGCTTCCACGAGTATACCTATACCGGAAATACCTCCCACTGTTGGCTATTTGGCGTACAAGTTCAGTCTATGGGTATCCTGTCAGCTCTGTGTGAAAAGGTCATTGTCTGGTTAGTCCACGTCACTTCCCAATTTCCCGGTTTTTGGTAATTGGAAATATTGAAACATAATAAGGATCTGTCTACATGATACTGGTGGAGCTTCAAACTAGGGGGCCTAGAGATATTGAATTTCTTGTCCACCAGTCTCCCACCCCGTAATTCGAGTACCTCATCTATTGCTAAAGGGTACGGTACTAATCCTGACTTGCTCTGACCTTGAGGTACCTGTGAGCACACCCAGCATTCTGTCTGGTTTAAGACCTTACCCACTAGTGAGTGGTAATCACTCAATGGATGACGGTCCATGACGATATTAAGGTTGGACTGACATCTCTGGATGCACCCATCCTCAACTATATTCTCACAATTCCTACAAATGCAATATTCATCAGACAATAACCCCTCACAGTGCCTCCGAGCTCTTTGACTACCAGAGCGCTTACTGATGCCAGCCTTTACCAAAATGATGTGCTGATCCTGAGATCCTACAAATTCGTACTTGCCATGAGAACCCATTCCAGATCCCTGCTCGACCTCTCTGGGACCCTCGCCAAAACAAACTGTCCTTATCAAAACCAGAATTACTAACAGAACCCAAAACGCAGTCTCTTGTGATCGATCCATTTCATAAGGGGAAAGAGGAAAATAAGTAGGAGAAAAGAAAGGAAAAAATGTAGGGGGAGGTGAAAAAAAAGAAAGTGGTACGACAACCGTTCTAGCTCTTGTTACTCTCTGTGCTCAGATGCCCTTCAACAGTCCTGCCTCTCAACTTTCCCGGAACAGACACTCCAGTGATACAAGAATCTCTACACTCTGCTCTTTGTCACGAGTTCTCTCCGGGTCAGCGACCTTCTTGCAGTGGGACGAGTGGATCCAAGTCTCTCTTTCGGCGATTTTCAATGCTGTTGTGCTGGTTAACAAGACTTGATATGGTCCTTCCCACCTGTCTATGAGGCAACCTGAGCGTAAGAAATTTCGAATCATCACATAATCCCCAGGTTCAATGTCATGACAATTACTGTTCGGTAGGTCAGGAATCACCAGCTTTAAATTTCTCTGTTTATTTCTCAGCTGCTGGCTCATCCCAATCAAATATTTCACAGTCATTTCATTATTACATTTCAAATCATCCTGGGGGTCTATCATTACATGAGGTTGTCGACCAAAAAGGATTTCAAAGGGTGATAGGTTAAGGGGAGACCTGGGAGTGGTTCTGATGCTGTACAACACTAGTGGCAAAGCTTCTGGCCATGACAATCCAGTTTCAACCATCACTTTGCTCAGCTTGTTCTTAATAGTGCTATTCACTCTCTCCACCTTTGCACTCGCCTGTGGACGGTACGGGGTATGCAGCTTGCTATTAATTCCCATCAGTTTGCACATGACCTGAAAGACTTCACCTGTAAAATGGGTACCCCTATCACTTTCAATTATTCTAGGGATAACATATCTACACATAAATTCCTGCACAATTTTCTTTGCAGTGATCGTAGCAGTATTTGTGGCAGCAGGGAACGCTTCTACCCAATTTGAAAATACGTCAATACAAACTAACACATATTTTAAATTCCTACAGGGTGGTAACTGTATGAAATCGATTTGTATTACCTGAAAAGGGCCGTCTGTCGGAGGGATATGGGATGGCTCTGTTGGTTTTGACTTTCCAATATTGTTCCTCAAGCAAGTAAAACATGTCATTGCTCTCTTACCTGCATGAGAATAGAATCCTGGCGCACACCAATAGGCTCTCACCAGCTTACACATACCCTCTTTACCCAGATGGGTCAGACCGTGTGCCACCTCAGCTAAGCTTGGAAGATATGGTCTGGGGGTTACTGGCTTACCTTGTCCACAGTCCCGAGGATTCCTGGCCATATCCCTTTGACCTCCAGACTGCCTTTTCCTGTAGAGAACACAAATATTGCATTTCAATTCATTGTTGTGTATTGATCGTGTTAAATGTCATCAGTGATGTGATGTTCGTTTGTATGGGGGTGCTGGCTGCTGATTTAGCAACTTTGTCTGCCCGGCTGTTACCAAGTGAAATTGGGTCTTGGTTGTAAGTATGTGCTTTACACTTGATAACAGCCACTCTGTCTGGTTCTTGTATCGCTGTTAGAAGTCTTTTTATGTGGGACGCATGCGCTACAGGTGTGCCAGCTGCTGTCATGAAATTTCTGAGGCGCCATAGGGCCCCCGAAATCATGCACCAATCCAAAGGCATACCTAGAATCTGTGTATATATTAGCTGACTTACCCTTGGCCAATTCACACGCTCTGGTTAGGGCGACCAACTCAGCAACTTGTGCTGAGTGCGGTGGGCCCAGGGGTTCAGCTTCTATGATACCTCTGTCATCTACAACTGCGTATCCAGTGCACAGGTCTCCCGAGTCCGTCTGTCTGTGGCAACTACCGTCAGTGTAAAAGGTAAAGTCTACGCCTTCCAGTGGGTTGTCACTGATGTCAGGTCTCGCTGTGAAAGTCTGATTCAGGTATTCCATACAATCATGCGTATCAGTGTCTGCACCAAATCCTCCTTCACCATCATTCTCATCCTCCACCCTTTGTGACTGTCCAGGCACACTTGGCAAGTAAGTTGCAGGATTTAGTGAGCTGCATCTCTTAATGGTGATGTTTACAGGGACCATCAGTGATAATTCCCACTTTGCAAACCGAGCAGATGAGACATGTCTGGTTCAGTAAGGCTGATACTGCATGAGGTGTATGGATGGTCAGGTTGTGTTCTAACACTACGTCCTTGCTTTTACTTACTAGCAAAGCTATCGCTGCAACACTTCGCAAGCATGTGGGGAGAGACGTGTCCAACTGTGCACTGTAGTAAGCTACCGGCCTGCTGGCATCACCATGTCTCTGGGTTAAAACTCCTGCCGTGCACCCTGCACTTTCTGTACCGTATAATTCAAAGGGCTTCCCATAATCTGGCATAGCTAATGCAGGTGCCTGTGATAGGCACTGTTTGAGTCTCTCAAATGCCAGTTCGGACTCATCTGTGTGTGAGACCTGTTCTGGTTTGTTTGAAGTACCATTTCTTGCAAAGGTAAAGCCAGTATAGAAAACCCTGGAATCCAGTTTCGACAGTACCCACACATTCCAAGGAAAGCACGGATCTGTTGCTGCGTTTGTGGTAGAGTCATGTCGCAAATCGCCTGTATTCTATCAGCGGTGAGGTGTCTAAGTCCTTGAGTCAAGCAATGTCCCAAATATTTTACCCTGGTCTGACACAACTGCAACTTATCCTTTGAAACCTTGTGTCCCGTTTGGGAAAGATGAAACAGAAGCTGTTTTGTGCCTTTCAAGGACGATTCGAGTGAATCAGAACACAACAATAAGTCATGGACATACTATATTAGCACTGATCCACTCTCAGGTTGAAAGGATTGTAAACAGTCATGCAAGACCTGGAAGAAAATACTTGGGCTGTCAATGAAGCCTTGGGGAACCGAGTCTAGGTGTACTGTACACCTCTGTATGTAAATGCAAAGAGGTATTGGCTGTCAGGGTGCAGAGGGACAGAAAAGAAAGCAGAACAGAGGTCAATGACAGTGAAAAAATTTGCAGTAGGGGGAATTTGCATGAGAATGACAGCTGGATTGGGCCCTATGGAGAATTGGCTCTCAGCTATCTTGTTTATCCCCTAGATCCTGCACTAGCCTGTAACCCCTCCCCCTACTCTTTTTCACAGGGAAGATGGGACTATTGGCAGCGCTGGACGTCCTGACTAGGATGCCCTGTTGTAGCAACCGCTCTATGAAGGGGCACACTCCTAATTCTACCACTGGCTTCAGAGGATACTGAGGGATTTTTGGAGCTATCCTACCATCTTTTACTTTCACTACTACTGGAGCTATATTCGCCATAAATCCAGTGTCTTGTCCATCTTTGGTCCAAAGGGAACCCGGTATTTGTGAGATAATTTCCTCTACCTTTGATGGACACTTGTCTATAACAGCAGAGTGCGACATTAGCCTTTGAGGGGTGTCTAATATATCTTGCACTTCTTGAACGTGATTCGTGGGTATATGCAAGAAGACACCCTCAGGAGTACAATATATGACACACCGCATTTTACACAATAAATCTCTGCCGAGCAGATTAGTCGGAGCCGATGCAGCCAGCAGAAAAGAGTGTTTGGTCTGCAGGGGCCCTATCGTAATCTCTGCCAGTCTACTCAAAGGGTAGTGTTGCACCGTTCCTGTTACTCCCATTGCAGAAATAGTTTTACCCGTGGTTTTTATACCTACAGTCAAATTTAGCACTAACCTGGCCGCCCCTGTATCTACAAGAAAAGGTAATGGTACACCAGCTACATCAACCGTGACCTCAGGTTCACTACCAAGGCTAGCAATCAACTTCACTGGCTGCAGGCTACAGGTGTGGGCCAACCCCTATTGTGTGGTGAGACCCTCCAGCAGCGCATTGGCAGCTACAATATGTGGGGGAGGTAGCTGAGAATTTCTGGAGGTCTGCTCATCTCTCCTTGGTGGGTACCTCCTTGTTTCCCCTGCATGTGGCTCGTAACTTCTACTATGTGGTCCCTGATCCCAATTATGTGATTAGTAGTGTGGTTCATATTCTCTGTCTAGGGGTCTATCTTGGCTATGCGCTCTACTACTCTTACAGTCTTTGGCAAAATGCCCTTCCTTCCTACAAATGTAACATGTTCTAGGTCAATCCCAAACAACAGGGGTACGGGTTTTCAGCTGATGGGGTTTTGCCGTAAGGGCCTGTATACTTACCGTCATCAGTTTTTCCCCCTGTGACTCCCCGTGTTTAATGATGTTCCTATCATGCTCGATAGCGGACTCTCTCAATGCAGCCACGAGATACCTCTCCAGTTTGGTAGAGAGGTCTGTACCCTTGTTCTGTGTGCCTCCTTCAACCCATCCATTAGTACTGAAACAGCTACCTCCATATGATGTACATTGTCTCTAATGTCCTCCATCCCAGTGTATCTAGCCATTTCCTGCAGTGCTCGATGGAAATATTCGGATGCCGTTTCACCTTCCTTTTGTCTTATGGAAAAGATTTTATTCCATTTGACAACAGTAGGGAAATATATTCCTAATTGCAGATTGATTTGTCGTACATTCTCCTGAGTGTACTCATCAGTGAGAGGTACTTCTGTGTCTAAGTTGCAATCAGTTATAAATTTCGCGGGGTCAATATTGGAGGGTAAACATACCCGTAGCACTGTTGGCCAATCTTTGTTTGTGGGTTCGGTGGCGTTACCTAACTCTTTAATGAACCTCTGGCATGCGACTAGATCTTTTCTGGCATCGGGAAGTTCTGACATAATTGACCTTAATTCTGTCCGGCACAGGGACAATGCATGGCAATGTTCCTGACGGGAGTTAATACCTGAGCGTCAATCTTCCCATTGGGGACTGCGATCACCCTGACAGGATTTAATTAAATTACACCATTTTGATTTGACTCTACAATGTGAGGTGCTATTGTCTCTGCATAATGTATGGTACCGTACTTACCTGTGGACACAAACGCACTTATCTCTCCACTAGGGGGCCTGACTACTGCTCTTGTTGGTTGGGCCGTGCCCACCTGAGTGTCTTGTATGGTGGCTGCTAGAGAGAGTGCCGATATCGTGCTGGGCTCATCTTCTTGTTCACAGTCCTGGGGAAAATTTAAAACAGGGTACAACTGGCAAGGGTTAGTGTTAGTACATTTTGCAATTACACTCCTATTCTGTACCAATGTATCATTGTCTGTAGCCATTTTCTCCCCAACAATATATGGTGGTGGTGGTGCGGTCGCCATTGTTTTCCCACTAGGTCTGGAACCTGCTGCGCAAGCTAATTCCCTTTGCATATCCCCCTCCTGTATACATAAATTTAAACAGTCTGTATGTTTAATCCTTTGTTTCTTGGATTTTATCAGACATATCCTTAACCTTAAAATCTGTAATACCTCTGGTTCAAAGCTGACCACCTTAGGGAATGGTACCTATCATTGTTAGTCATACATACCCACTCATTGCATAAAACTTCTGTGTGTGAACCATATTTTTCACACATGATAAACCTTGCTGAGCCTTTTGGCCACAATTCTGCCTGAACCCTGTCTAAACGTCTCTTACTTGAGCAACTGGCTCCCATATTTGTGGGTCTCTTCTAATAATAAAAAAAAAAATTCCCCAAAACACCAAAATACTCAATATAAGTAGACGGTGGAAGTATACCCGAGCGCCTTCCACTCGCTCTCGCCCATGCTGGCCAGTACAACGATACACTGTTGGTAGCGGATAGCAATGTACCCAATTTAGGGCTCCTATCAGACCTTACACCGTAATTTCTTTCGGTGGAAGTTCTGTTTGGAATATTTTCCTGAGAGAGGCAGTGAAAATTTCCTTTTCGGTATCTTTCAACTGGAATTGTTTGTAGGGTGAAAAACAGAGAAATTAGATAACTATCTTTCACACTTTCCAGTGAAGCCCACCAGGGAGATTTCCCGAAGTTATCAAAGAAAAACCCCTTTGTCTATACAATCACGTCTGCGTATGCTCTTCCACAGCGCATATGACACAATAATATCACGTTGCGCTGTGCAGAACAAACGGACATGTGATGCAATAGCACAGCCTATAGATACTAGTTATCTATATGCCCTACGATTGCTGTAGACCACCTAGCCTAGACCACTTCAGACCACTAAGAGTTGTATGGGATACCACTCAGTCCACTAAGACCACCTAGTTAATAATGCAGGGTTGCGAACCCTACGCCACTGGGCCTCTACAAACCCAGTGTGTCCACCTAGCTTAGACCACCTAGACCACTTCAGTTCTTGGGTTCAGTATCCACTCACTCCTGCATTCGCTCACTCAAAGACACTTTATTTTTCTGTACAGAAAATTAGGATTCATTCAAGTTGGCAGCTTTACCCCAGAGGCTATTTAAAAAAAAATATTTATACTAAATTTTGCTTTTATACTAAATTTCTTTAGAAATCGGGTGGTTTGGTGCTATTGTAGCGTGGCTACTGTCCCACCTTTAAACTAAACTAACCTATCGTGTGGTTTTATTATGCGCGCACAACCCTAAGCAAGCTTGCGTAATAACGCAACCGTGCGTACCTCTATGCCACGTGTGCGGCCTTGCGCTACGTGCATGTTTTTGTACGCTGTCCTCACGTTCCGTACCACATATACCAATGTGCGTAAGCAATAAAACAGATCACACAACTTCTATAAATGTGAGCAATAAAACTACTATTGCCCACTAAACACAACACAGTTTCTTTCTGTATAAACCTTTACAACTAGGCCAGACTGTGTTTGTGCTTTATGCTTACTTCCTTAAATATTTTTTTTATTTTTTTAACTATATAGCAACAAATTACTCCGGTTTCACACAAGTCTAAATGAATCTAGCAATCTGAATGTTATGGCAACAATGTAAGAGAGTACGCAAAGAGTATGGGTGCTGTGTACGGTTTTGGTGCCAAAAAGAAATTCACAGGTTTTAAATAGCTTTTTTCCTGTTTACCTTACGGGTTCTACCAGCATCTCTACAAACCATACAGAGCAGACGCCATCTAATCAGCAATCAAGCAGGGTTTTCAGCATCCATCGACCAAGAAAAGGATACGTAGGATACTTTCTGTCCACCCTTTTGCTGATAGATTGAGTCTGCTGTGACCTGTTAGGTAGTAAGTATGTGGAAAACCGGAGAGCCCCCAATTGATAATGCTGAAAATATCCTTAGGAAAGAAAGCTATACCTTAAACACACCTTAAATACACTTTACCATGGAGCCGCTGCGGCCGCTGTACTTAACACACACTCTGCACACTTTGTACGCTATTAGCGTACAAAGTCCCGTACTGCCCAGAGATACACCACAAACCCTGAACAGTTATGCAATGCAATAAAAATACGCTTTAAACCTTAGCAGGGCAATGAAGACACGACACCAATTGTGATTTTACTGCTGGGTTCCGACACCACAGTGGATTATTGCTAGAAGGGGGGTTACAATTAGTGATGAGCGGGTTTGGTTTCTCGGAAACCGAACCCCCCCGAACTTCACCCTTTTTACACGGGTCCGAGGCATACTCAGATTCTCCCGTATGGCTCGGTTAACCTGAGCGCGCCCGAACGTCATCATCCCGCTGTCGGATTCTCGCGAGATTCGGATTCTATATAAGCAGCTGCGCATCGCCGCCATTTTCACTCGTGGATTGGAAATGTTAGGGAGAGGACGTGGCTGGCGTCCTCTCCATGTATTGTTGATGCAAATATTTGTGCTTGCTTTACTTATTGCTTAATTGTGGGGACTGGGGAGCAGCTGTATATTAATAATATAGGAGGAGTACAGTGCAGAGTTTTGCTGATCAGTGACCACCAGTTTTATCCGTTCTCTGCATGAAGAAAACGCTCCGTATCTGTGCTGAGTGTGCTGCATATATCTGTGCTCACACTGCTTAATTGTGGGGACTGGGGAGCAGCTGTATTATATAGCAGGATTACAGTGCAGAGTTTTGCTGACAGTGACCACCAGTATATGTTGTCTGCCTGAAAAACACTCCATATCTGTGCTCAGTGTGCTGCTTTATTGTGGGGACTGGGGACCACCAGTATAATATTATATAGGAGTACAGTGCAGAGTTTTGCTGACCAGTGACCACCAGTATATAATATATAGCATTATGGTACAGTAGGCCACTGCTGTACATACCTCTGTGTCATCAAGTATACTATCCATCTAGATTCTATACCTGTGGTTCATTTCAGTTGTGCAGTTTGATGACACAGTGACAACCAGTATATATAGCAGTACGGTACGGAAGGCCACTGCTGTACCTACCTCTGTGTCGTCAAGTTTACTATCCATCTACATTCTATACCTGTGGTGCATTTTAGTTTTGCAGTTTGCTGACTCAGTGACCACCAGTATATATAGCAGTACGGTACGGAAGGCCACTGCTGTACCTACCTCTGTGTCGTCCTTAAGTATACTATCCATCTACATTCTATACCTGTGGTGCATTTTAGTTTTGCAGTTTGCTGACACAGTGACCACCAGTATATATAGCAGTACAGTATGGAAGGCCACTGCTGTACCTACCTCTGTGTCGTCAAGTATACTATCCATCTAGATTCTATACCTGTAGTGCATTTCAGTTGTGCAGTTTGCTGACACAGTGACCACCAGTATATATAGCAGTACGGTACGGAAGGCCACTGCTGTACCTACCTCTGTGTCGTCAAGTATACTATCCATCTATATTCTATACCTGTGGTGCATTTTTGTTTTGCAGTTTGCTGACAGTGACCACCAGTATATATAGCAGTACGGTACGGAAGGCCACTGCTCTACCTACCTCTGTGTCATCATTAGTATACTATCCATCTAGATTCTATACTTGTGGTGCATTTTAGTTTTGCTGTTTGCTGACAGTGACCACCAGTATATATAGCAGTACGGTACGGAAGGCCACTGCTCTACCTACCTCTGTGTCGTCAAGTATACTATCCATCTAGATTCTATACCTGTGGTGCATTTTAGTTTTGCAGTTTGCTGACAGTGACCACCAGTATATATAGCAGTATGGTACGGAAGTCCACTGCTCTACCTACCTCTGTGTCGTCAAGTATACTATCCATCCATACCTGTGGTGCATTTCAGTTGTGCGCAGTATATATAGTAGTAGGCCATTGCTATTGATACTGGCATATTATTCCACACTTTAAAAAATGGAGAACAAAAATGTGGAGGTTAAAATAGGGAAAGATCAAGATCAACTTCCACCTCGTGCTGAAGCTGCTGCCACTAGTCATGGCCGAGACGATGAAATGCCATCAACGTTGTCTGCCAAGGCCGATGCCCAATGTCATAGTAGAGAGCATGTAAAATCCAAAAATCAAAAGTTCAGTAAAATGACCCAAAAATCAAAATTGAAAGCATCTGATGAGAAGCGTAAACTTGCCAATATGCCATTTACGGCACGGAGTGGCAAGGAACGTGTTCATGGCTAGTGGTTCAGATTCACATGAGGATGGAAGCACTCATCCTCTCGCTAGAAAACTGCAGTGCCACTCCTAGATGGGCCAGGTGTTTGTGTCGGCCACTTGTGTCGCTTAGCTTAGTCACACAGCGACCTTGGTGCGCCTCTTTTTACTTTGCATCATGTGCTGTTTGGGGACTATTTTTTTGAAGTGCCATCCTGCCTGACACTGCAGTGCCACTCCTAGATGGGCCAGGTGTTTGTGTCGGCCACTTGTGTCGCTTAGCTTAGCCATCCAGCGACCTCGGTGCAAATTTTAGGACTAAAAATAATATTGTGAGGTGTGAGGTGTTCAGAATAGACTGAAAATGAGTGTAAATTATGGTTATTGAGGTTAATAATACTATGGGATCAAAATGACCCCCAAATTCTATGATTTAAGCTGTTTTTGAGGGTTGTAAAAAAACACCCGAATCCAAAACACACCCGAATCCGACAAAAAAATTTCAGGGAGGTTTTGCCAAAACGCGTCCGAATCCAAAACACGGCCGCGGAACCGAGTCCAAAACCAAAACACAAAACCCGAAAAATTTCCGGTGCACATCACTAGTTACAATACAAACAATACAATACAATATAATATAACTGAGTAAATGGCTACATTCAATGGTACCTACGTGAGTAGATTCGTTTGCACTTCCCGGCCTGGTCCTCGGCCATCTGATAGATAACTTTGTGAGTATTGTGTCAGACCAGGCCTGCAGCAGCTCTCTTTATACAATTCTTCCAAAAAGCAATACAATAGATACTGTAATCTCTTTGTCCATTGGACACAGGAATGCACATTTACAGTACAGGAGAGGTCATAGGTCGTTTGAATAGGTAGGCGATGTCTTTCCCAACTGCTCTTGTGGGTGGTCTCCTCTGGATTCCCGCCGCATACATAATGTTCAGTAAATTCAGTTTATATCTATATTCTGCTCCTGCACATAACTATCTGCAGGAACATGCAATCTTTCTCAAACCAACACCGGAATGTTACCCTTAAAATACCCTTCAGCTGGATACCAAACACCACCATATGACCTTGTTCTGTCCCCTCCTATTTTGTAAAGGTAAATCCCTTTGTTCTGTTACCATTTAAACTGTTGTTACTTTCTGATGTGGTGCAGGGATACTATGTGTACATTGTGAACTATTTGGATTAAATATGAAATGTGTTTTTATAGCCTTCTGTGCGTTCACAAACTCTACCGTAAGTACTCATACCACGCGCTAATGCGCAGGACCGTGGGAGCGACCATACGCAAATTGCGGATATGCGCACGCACAACAGAACAAGTGTACGCATGGAGGCCATCTGTGTGTAGTTTGTACGTGATGTGTGTACTGCAATATTTTTCGACTTTGACAGGGGATTAACCCACGCAGTTAATTCCCAACAGTGTATTTTCCCTCTCAGCTCCTGATGTCAGCAAGAAGGTACCATTGAGGTTTAACAAACTGGGAAAACCCATTGATTCAGAAGTTTACACGGAATTACCAAAAGTTAACCCCTGACTTTCTGTGCAGTGAGAAGTATTTTTAATTGAACAGCCTTTCCCTGCATGGCGTTGCAATTAGACGATAATTAGCTAAGGTTGAAACCCTGCTGCTAGTTGCATATACCCCTTAGTGTGTGAATTAGTAATACGAATTTAGGGTTTAGCTATACAGAGTAAAAAAAAAAAAAAATATATATATATATATATATTCAAACTATATGAAAAATAGTCTCTACAGTATATGAACTATATGATCTAGAAGGTAGGGAAGTGAGAGACATATGGGGAGAAAAGAAGGCTTAGTGGTTTATCACTAAATCATGAGATTGATTCCCTTTTAGTTCCCTAAAATATTCATTTATCTTTATAAAACTTAAACCCTGTTCCCTTAAGTGAGTTTCCTCCTCTTACTCATCTTGTTTTTTGAGTGAAATTATTTTAGTAAAATAGTGTGTTATCCACCACACCTAGAATGTAGGTTTAAAGGTTCTCCGTCCCGTTGTCATGCGCTGGGGAAACTCTGAGGACCAGATAGATAAACCATGTTAGGACATTACCACATCTGGATAAAGATCTATGTAGTACATCCTAACTACTAGACTACATGGTAAGCAAATGTCACATAATAGTTAAAACCACCTACTCTCTAGTCTCTATTGATATTGTCATAAACAACCACATTCAGCTCCTCCTCTGAGATGATCACCTGAAGAGGCACAACTCGCCTTTTTGGGGAAATTCCACATTCTCCTGAAGCCAGGATCAGGGAATTGGACAAATCCAACATGTTGGATTTCCCAGACTTAACAATACTGACTAAAAAATTATGCGACCATGCCAGGCAAGTGGTTAAGCATTAACAAAATAATATAAAGAGCATCTAACAGAACCAGGGATGTAGAGAGCCATGCCTGGCCCCAGAAAAGGAAGTGGGGGTTGATTTTAAAACGGGGCGTGATGACGCCATTTGCGCTGCTGAACATAACTAAGGGGTCTGTTTACTAAGCCTTGGATGGAGATAAAGTGGACGGAGATAAAGCAATACCAGCCAATCAGTGTCTAACTGCCATGTCACAGGCTGAGTTTGAAAAGTGACAAGTAGGAGCTGATTGGCTGGTACATTATCTCCATCCACTTTATCTCTATCAAAAGCTTAGTAAATAGACCCCTAGGGAATCTAGGGAATCTAAGTATACACTTAAGGCTACGCCTGTACTCCCGTTCCATGACCCCTGTTTTTTTAATTGAACTGACAGGTGTTAGGATATGGTGCGCTCTGTACCTGTCTCCTTCTATGTACCAGTCTATGGGTGCATCCCCTAGTGTCAGACCTCTAGTGCCAGGAGTCACTGAGAGGCGAAGTTATAGGATGTTGGTTCCTGTTCCTCCATCTCAGAGAGAGAGAGTGAGGAGAGTGTGACACACAGAGAGACTGAGTTCTGTGTGTACAAGTGTGCAGAGCTGAGACTGGGAGCAGATCTCAGCTACAGAGACTCACAGTGTTCCAGAGCATGCATCATCTTCTCTACAGTGGGAGTTAGACTGCACGGCTGTGCAGTCCTCCATGCTTCACCACAACAGACATCTCCTGATGAGTACCACTACCTAATGCTGTTACCTTGTGTGATATATGGGCTCCTGATTACCGATATCAGTGTTACATCTGAGTCACCTGTGTACACTAAATAAACCTGCATTATTGTTTAAATGACAAAGTGTGTGGACTGACGTCACTGCGCCAGGACACTGTGCCAACAACAGGAAGCTGCACTGTATTTATAGCCATCACATACAGAGGGTCTGAATCAGCTTCTGAAAGTGAGAATCCAAATTCTCAGCGGTTTTAGACTACAACAAAAATGGCAATGCATAGTCAGAAAGAAACAGGAACATGATTTATTCATGGCAATGGATTACTTGTTTTCAAGATGATTTCTATGGCGGATTGTCATGTTTTATTGAACAAAGCAAATTGCAAAGAATTTAAAAATGAATACAAAATTTGCTGAAGTGATTTCAGAATAGAATAAAATAAATAAGCGGAGTAGGTAAAGTAGTACAGCTCAGCATTTCCTGTTGCAGTTGCTCTAATTATAAAGGTGTTTCGCGGTGAGAATCCTGACTGTGTCTTCATATCTATAAATGCTCCACCTAATTGCAGTACAGTATTTTTTTAATACCTTACACTTTGGTAAATGAGAACTCAGTTTGGCCTTTTCCTAATGACGTTTCTGTGCTGTTTTTATTAGTCCGCTGCATTCTTATGAGGCTCTTGAAAAACAAAATATATTGCTGCACAAATCGCTGAGAAAATTGCATTGCAGCCATTTTCCTAGAGCTTTTTGCATGTCCATAGAGACATTTCTGGAAAATGGAGTAGTGGCCATATTCTTGGAGACCTGCATTTGTTCAGTATATCTGTCACATTGCCAGGGTCTACTCACCTGTGCAGCCCTTGATAGAGAAGGTGGCCCACACAGCGACTACACATGAGCCCAGAGGTGTTTTAACGGAGGAGGGGGCCTGTGGGCAGACTACAGGTAGGCTCCCTCATCTTCATGGCGCAGTAGACTCTGACATTATCCCAGAATTTACCGCGCATAAGCATGTCTCCGGAAACATGGTGGGTATAAATCCCTACTGCGAATGTGCGGTGCCCATTTTGCCAGTGATTTTTTTTTGTACCTTGGCTGCGGCTCCAACGCGGGACTCCGGAAAGGCAAGTAGGAAAAGATGGCTGCAGTGTGTGCAGTGTGGGCCCTCTGGACCCAGGGGCTCCTGTGCACCACACACATTGCACCCATTATAGAAACCTACACACGAGTTAAGTAGAATCTTCCCATTAATGCGAATCTGGTTTAAGTAATTTCAGCCAAAAATATATTTTACTATTAGGTTGCAGGGCGCATTGTTTAGTATAAGTCCTAAAGTTTTATACAGTGTAGAACACAATTTTTATTGTATTTCTAACTTACAGAACTTTTTATCACATTTCATACATTATTGCCAACTTCTAACTGCAGTATTCCAAGAAAGACAAGACGGACCTCCTGCTGCATCAGCTTCATGATAATCAGTTAGGACATACAGCAGTGACAGCTGTCTCCCAATCACTGTAACCAGTGACAATGATTAGACACAATCCCGTATCCTCTTTAACCATCCACTCTCCTATCCAGTTCCTTTGCCACTTCTGAAATGTTATCACTTAGTTGTATAACTTATTAAATATCATTTGCACAAGACAGTGATTGCTCAGAGAAACTCAAAGAGTATGGCATCCAAACGTATACTTACCAGCGCTAAGGGAGATGGTGGCCTTGTGACCTTTGTGAGACGTCATATGTAAGTTTTATGACATGAAACAAAAGCTACATAAAACAATAGACAAATTTGTTATGTTTTGAGAGTTTTAAGACTTTACTTATAAGGGCTGAATTATAATAGGTATGTGTGCAAAAACAAGACGGCTTAAAGTACAGTTTTATTATAACGACTGCATTATTTTTCCTGCTTAAAAAAATGAAATAATAATGTAATAAATATTAATAAAAATATTATAAATGCCCATTTATCTAAATAAGTAACAAGCAACTGGGATGTAGCCTGGGTTAAAGCAGGAGAGTAAATAAGTGTTTCCCCTGCAAAAGCAATCACCCACAGCCAGTGTCGGACTAGGCTCACTAGGGAATGAAGGGCCTACCACAGAATGCAGTGATAGGAGCCCAAGCTTAAGGGGTGTGAGCAGCCACCAGTGGGGAAAGTGGCCAGCCTCCACGGTGAGACAGACAGCCACTAGCAAGGACAGGGATGAGGAGAGAACAAGGACGCGACCGCCCACTTTGATTGTCAGGTGCTCTAATCTTGATGCACTTTCCATAGACACAAATCAAGTACCCAAGTTCATCCGTGATCTCGCGCCACCGTTACTGACCCTAGAGAAAGGGGGTGGGTAGGCATTGAGGCCCACTGGGGATTTAATCTGTACACTTGTGGGCAGAGGCGTAACTAGCATGGGGCGAGCAGGGCACGTGTCCATGGCGCCATGGCAGCCCCAGCAGAGGGGGGCGCCACGGGCACCTACACGGCCCGCTCGCCCCATGCACCAGTCAAAGAATGCAGGGTCACGGCGCCGGGCAGTAAGGGTACGGAACGTACGGCAGTGCAGTTACAATGAGTCACATTGGCTCGTTATATGCCGCTGCAGCCGCCAGACCCGTCCCCACCGCCAGTGTCTCCTGCCAGCAGGGCCGGCACCACAATTAGGCCCATGCCTATGGGCGCTGGCCACTAGAGGGTGGCGCCTTACATTGCAGATTAATGCTTCCTTTATTATTTCCTTAGCTAGATCAGGAGCTGGGATTCCGCAGCCGCCCATCCATTATCAGCAGGAGCTGACAGCATGAGTTCTACGCGGTTAACGTAAGCTGGCTCTTGTTATATGGAGCAGCCCTCCCCGAGCACCTCTCTCCTCCCCTCCAACCCACGATAGCACCCAGCATTTCCCGCTCCACGCCACAACCGCATACTCGTATATATACAGCTTTCCCCGCTTCGCATTATATCCCGCATAGTCTTACCCTCCCCACTACTCTTCATCATAACCGCCCTCCCTCCCCATCCGCCGCTGAGCAAAGTGACCAGCTGTCAACTGTCTTAACTGGACAGTTAAGCTGCATTCAGCCTCCCAGCCCCCCACAATTCTTTCCCCCCCCCACGTGACTGCATCCCGCATAGTCTCTCCCCCTACCCTGCGTGACCACTGCCTGAACTGCACCGCCCTGAACTGAGCAAACTGACCAGCTGTCAGTCAAGTTAAACTGTGTGCTGCAGGGAAGAAGGAGGCGGGATTCCTGTGTTCGCTCAGAGAGACTTTGAAGCATAAGGAAGACAGGCTGTATTCGCTCTTATTTCATTTTGTTACTAACTAAATTTTAGTTTTAGTCTCTGAGTTTTATCTATCTATCTATCTATCTATATCTATCTATCGATATCTATCTATCTATATATCTATATATATATATATATATATATTGGGGGGTCCCTGCACTCTCGCTTAACATAGATAAGTGGTGGGGTGCCAGTCAGAGTCCAATCCCGTAGGGGATGGGGCCCATAGTACAACATACAGTATCTCCACTATGTGGAAAGACAGCACTCTCCAAATTGAAAATCAAAAAAGTGAATATTTATTTCAAAGTTTTTATCTCACAGTTTTCCAGGTAATGTCCAACGTTTCGGTCCACACCGGGACCTTTATCAAGGTAATACAGCAAAAAACATCCATACAGCAGTGCAGCGGGAGCCAAAGTTGAGTAGGGAAACTGGAGCACCAGATGGGCCTCACAGGCCCCTATTATATACCCATAGAAGGCGCCAATCCCGCCTCCCTGGTGATTGAGGGTGTGGTGGAACGCATGGTGACACGCACGGGTCACTTCCTGTGAAACCGGGAGTGATCGCGCGTGTTGACATAGACTTAATCTATGTTAAATATACGTAATGTGTTGTGGTGCTTATACAGCCGCATCCCCGGGAAGGCATATTGGCGGAGAGAGCCACTGTCAAGTGCTACCTCACGCTGGAGTCATGCGCCGGACCCGGTGGAACGCATAATGGAACGCAAGTACCGACTTCCGGTATTACCGGAAGTGAGTCGCGGCAGCTAATGGGCAGTGCGGTGTGTGTAATGACACATCCTTAGTCACTTACAAGTCTATGTACAGGTGTGGGAGCAGTGCCGTTTCTAGCGGCGGGCGAGCCGTGCAACCGCACGGGGCGCCCGCCGCGGCACTTTGTGACTACTCCTCTCCTCCCTCTCTCTCCCCCCAAGCGCTCCTGCTCGGGGGGCGGGGCTTCGCGGAATGACGCGTTTGCGTCGTGACGTCACGACGCAAACGCGTCATTCCGCGAAGCCCCGCCCCCCGAGCAGGAGCGCTCGGGTGGAAGAGAGAGGGAGGAGAGGACTGGAGATAACCATCGACGGAGGAGGCGGCCGGCGCGCGGGACCCGAAGAGCGGCAAGTTGTAAGTATTCTCTCTCTCTCTCCCCCCCTCCCTCCTCCCACTTGACACCTGCCGCACTGTGTAAAATGGGGATACCTGCCGCACTGTGTAAAATGGGGATACCTGCCGCACTGTGTAAAATGGGGACACCTGCCGCACTGTGTAAAATGGGGACACTTGCCGCACTGTGTAAAATGGGGATACCTGCCGCACTGTGTAAAATGGGGGCACCTGCCGCACTGTGTAAAATGGGGACACCTGCCGCACTGTGTAAAATGGGGATACCTGCCGCACTGTGTAAAATGGGGATACCTGCCGCACTGTGTAAAATGGGGGCACCTGCCGCACTGTGTAAAATGGGGATACCTGCCGCACTGTGTAAAATGGGGACACCTGCCTGCGTACTGTGTAAAATGGGGGCACGTGCCTGCGTACTGTGTAAAATGGGGACACCTGCCTGCGTACTGTGTAAAATGGGGATATCTGCCTGCGTACTGTGTAAAATGGGGACACCTGTCTGCGTACTGTGTAAAATGGGGATATCTGCCTGCCGCACTTTGTTAAATGGGGACACCTGCCTACCGTACTGTGTAAAATGGGGACACCTGCCTGCCGCACTTTGTAAAATGGGGACACCTGCCTGCCGCACTTTGTAAATGGGGACACCTGCCTGCCGCGCTGTGTAATATGGGGACACTTGCCTGGTGTAATGTGTAAAAAGGGGACTTTTTTATTTTTATTTTTTCCCCCTGTGGTGGGTGTGATATCAGACGAGGCCACGCCCACTGTAATGAGACCACGCCCATTTTAATCAGGCCACACAGCCTTGTCGGGAGCGCGCGCGCCTTCGGCGTGCGCATGCTTTTTTTCTGGCTATATGGGGGGGGGGCACGCAATTTTTTTTTATAGCAATGGGGGGGGGGGCGCATTTTGAAATCTCGCACTGGGAGCCAAATTGTCTAGAAACGGCCCTGTGTGGGAGCATCTTATAATATAGGGCTCATCACTTAATAAATAAACATTGACATATACGTATAGATGCGCATTAGTGTATATTTGTAGAAAGATTAATTAAATCAAATAAGGTTTGCCCATTGTATTATGTTCTCCTAATTGGGTATATAATGAAGCCTGTGAGTTCACTTCGGGTAAACATAACGTGTGTTAATTAGCAGCAAATTAATGCAAAGTATTAGTGATGACTTCAGATCATACAAGTAATACTGATATCGAACAGTACAAGTAGAGTGTGTATCAGGTACATTGAACAAAGTACTGGGTTAGGGGTTCGGGATTAATTCAAAGAACAAATCATAAAGGTGGACAAACAGAATACATAGTGGGTATATTGGTAAAAAGTTGATTAGACATAGGAGTTCAGGTTAATTGAAGAAAAATGAGGGGTTCACAGTTATTTTAAGAAAATTGACAATGGGTTATTTTCATTCATGCCCTTAGGGGCAATGGTGTCCAATCGATGGATCCATGAACTCTCCCTCTTCTTAAGCAACAGGATACGGTCCCCCCCTCGGGGTGGTGGAGGTATCCAATCAATAAGTTTTGTTCTGAGATCCGATACCTGATGTCTTGATAGCATAAAGTGTCGCGCTACTGGTAATGTCGCTGTACCGGTTATGATTGCTTGATGGATAGAGGTTCTGTGATTTGCCATCCTGTCTCTGAATCGCCTGGAAGTCATCCCAACATAGTAAAGTCCACATGGGCAGGTGAGGATATAAATGAGGTGATCCATCAGACAGTGCAGTCTGAATTTAATCGCTATTGGTCGTCCTGAATGGGAGTGTGGAAAAGACGATCCTGTGAGCATACCCCTGCAGGTGGTGCAACCTGTGCATTTGAAACATCCTGGGCGTTGTTCATGAAGCCAAGTTTGTGTCATGGAGGGACCCTGTTCCATCAATGGTCTCATCAGTAACTGTTTCAGGTTCGGTGCCCTACGATAAGCCATCATTGGGGGACCACTTCTTTTTAGTTTAAGCTGGTCATCAGTTGCGAGAATTGGCCAGTGTCTACGGACGGACCTGGCGATCTTATTTGATTCGTTGCTGTATGTGGTGGTGAAAACCATCCGATTTGCAGTTGTTGTATCATTAGTGTTGCTAGTTGGTTCGGCAAACTTCTTCCTGGCCTTTAATAGACATCCAGATACTGTTTCCTTCCTGTAGCCTCGTTGTATAAACCGACTGGTCATCTCTGATAGTTGACTCTCCATGGTGTCCTTTTCTGAATTATTCCGCATCACCCTGAGGAATTGTGACACTGGGAGGTTATTCTTTAATGCCGGTGGGTGCTGGCTACTTGAAAGTAGAAGAGTATTTCTGTCCGTGGGTTTCCTATATAGACTAGTGGTGATTCGGCCCTCAGTCAAAGTGACAGTTATGTCCAGAAAGTTGATGCTGTGTTGGTCAACCTGACAGGTGAATTTAACCGGGTTGTCAAGTGCATTTAAGGAGTTTACCATCTGGTTAAATGTGTCCATATCACCTTTCCATATTAGGAAAATATCATCTATAAAGCGTTTATAGAATAATATATCAGTCTCATAGTGGGACAGGATGTGAGATTGTTCATATTGGGTCATAAAAATGTTAGCATAAGCCGGTGCCAAATTCGATCCCATAGCGGTCCCCTCCCGCTGCAGGTAGTATTTTCCTCGGTATAGAAAATGGTTCTGTTTGAGGACCAGTCCAGATAGATCCAGAAGGAAACCTACTGGTGGAGCAGTAGGTGGTTTTTGTAGTAGTGCACTTTCAAGTGCTTGGAGGCCTTGTTCGTGAGGTATAACTGTATATAGGGAACATACGTCCATTGTTGCCAGTAGAGTATTGTCCAGATCTGAAGGAAGATTGGACATACTCAACTTTGGCTCCCGCTGCACTGCTGTATGGATGTTTTTTGCTGTATTACCTTGATAAAGGTCCCGGTGTGGACCGAAACGTTGGACATTACCTGGAAAACTGTGAGATAAAAACTTTGAAATAAATATTCACTTTTTTGATTTTCAATTTGGAGAGTGCTGTCTTTTCACATAGTGGAGATACTGTATGTTTTATATATATATATATATATATATATATATATATACATATCATCTACTCCTGCAGTGGTGTCCAGTGCCGTTACTACGTGTGGGCCAACAGTGCGTTGCCCACAGCGCATCTGCTGACCCACACACGTCACACAGGGCTGCGCCGCACAAGGGAAACCAATGTGCAGCCGACAAGCTGCAGCACCCGGCAACCTTGTCAGCGTGTAATATAGACTGGCCAATATAGACTGGCCGCCAGGCGCTGTAGCTTCTTGTCTCCGCGCTGTGGTCTCCCTGGCGCTGTTGGATGGCATAGCTGCTCCCCCGCTGCCCCCCCCCCCCCCCCCAGACACTGTTATCTCGCGGCACCAGCGGCATCTAGGAACAGAGAGGTGAAATTAGATAGGGAGACATTGAAGGTTATTTGAGTGAGTCCGGAACTTGGACACTGGAAAGGAGAGCTGCAGTGAGGGCCGAAGTGACCATGAGGGCTGGCTGTGTGACATAACATGATTGTGGGCACCACATGTGGCGTAACGTGAATGTGGGCACCACTGTGTGGCGTAACATGATTGTGTTCGCCACTGTGTGATGTAACGTGATTGTGTTCGCCAGGGAGGAGCTGCCCACACCTGCGCCTGTCACCAGAGCGACCAGAGCCGTCCACGCTTAGTGGAAAAGACGCCGCAGAAGAGACAAGGACATCCAACCTTCAGTGAACCGGGACCCTGCAGCAAGGGAGGAGACTGACCAGCGACGGGAGCACCGGCATCACGGAGGACACCCACTTACCGGAGCAAGGACCCACAGAAGACCCCGGCTGGCTTAAAGAATACGGCGCAGAACAGCGGGGAGGATGGCGCACATCGGGATCCTGCAGCAGGAGAGAAGATCCCCCTTCGGAGCGCAGCAGACCACACTGAAAAGGGTGCATCCCCGGTGCGGTGCTCTGCATACTGGGTGGCGCAGGAGACGTGGAGTGTCGGAGGTGGCAGAAGCACCGCAGCTTGGGGTGAGAAACCGCTGCAACCCTTCCACTGCTAAACTCTGCAATTAGTCAATTAAGGAGGTAGGCTCCCCTCACCACAGTGCCCCGCAGGATTAGTTAATTAAGGGGGTAGGCTCCCCTCACTCTATAATGTGAATTTCAGCTCATACTGTGTGCTGTAATGTGATTTTCGGCTCATACCGTGTGCTGTAATGTGAATTTCGGCTCATTCTGTGTGGTATAATGTGAATTTCGGCTCATACCATGTGCTATAATGTGAATTTCTGCTCATTCTGTGTGCTATAATGTGAATTTCGGCTCATACCGTGTGCTATAATGTGAAAGGGGCACCAGTACTAGATAGTATAAGGGGTCCTACTACACTAAAGGATACGCCCTCTTTTGAGTGACTGCACCCCCTTTTCCATGGCGCGGACGCGCCTTCGGCACGCGCATAACTGCAACCATCACATGTTCATTCCCCCTTCAAAAATTGCACTTTGACCACTGCAACTACATCTATACATACACACCCTAACATCTTTATATACAGTGACACCAGTGGCGTACACACATTCTTTCCTTTTGTGGTGTATTTTTTTTTGGGGGGGAGGGGGGCGCCATTATTGATCTTGCCCTGGGCTCCAAAAGCCCTAGTTACGCCTCTGCCTGAGGGTCAGTCTGAACCTGGCCACAACAGATAATGCTAGTTTGGACTGATCACACTAAAACAGGGAGACCCATGGGCACGACCGCTCTGCCGGGCCCTGGTAATGGGATGGAGTGTGGACAATAGGGACAGTGTGGTCAGACCCTTCCTTACAGGTCCTTTCTAGTAATTCCAAGAGCCACACATCCAGTGATTTTAGGCCTTCCATGGCTCCGTCTCCACAATCCATCGATTGACTGGACAACTACGCAGATACTGGCATGGGGTCCCTCCTGTGCTGAGACCTGTTTATCCAAAGTGCTTCCTGTTTGTTCTTCCTCCCCCATGTCGTCTGATGTTCCACCTCCTCCATATCAAGACTACACGGACGTGTTCAGTAAAGCTTCTGCTGATATTCTTCCTCCTCATAGAGAATGGGACTGCCCAATTGATCTCATTCCAGGGAAGATTCCACCTCGAGGCCGAACTTATCCGTTGTCTCTGCCCGAGACACACTCCATGGAGGAGTACATCAAAGAGAACCTGGCGAAGGGTTCTATCCGACCTTCTTCTTCTTCAGCTGGCGCAGACTTCTTCTTCGTTAAGAAGAAAGACGGTGGTCTGCGGCCGTGCATCGACTACAGAGGTCTGAACGACATTACAGTTAAGAACCGACATCCTTTGCCCTTGATTACAGAGCTCTTCGATAGAGTTAGGGGAGCAACCATCTTTGCAAAGTTGGATTTGAGGGGTGCCTACAATCTCATCCATATCCGTGAGGGTGACGAGTGGAAGACCGCCTTTAACACCCGTGATGGACATTATGAGTACCTCGTCATGCCCTTCGGATTGAGCAACGCTCCAGCTGTCTTCCAGCATTTCGTAAATTAGATTTTTAGGGACATCTTATACCGCCATGTCGTGGTTTATCTAGGTGATATCCTCATCTTTGCCAATAATCTAGAGGAACATCGCTTCTGGGTAAAGGAGGTTCTGTCCCGTCTCCGTGTCAATCATCTCTATTGCAAATTGGAGAAATGTGTTTTTGAAGTTAAATCCATTCCGTTTCTAGGTTACATTGTGTCCGGTTCCAGACTAGAGATGGATCCTGAGAAACTACAAGCAATCCAGAATTGGCCAATACCCTTAACCCTCAAAGGGGTCCAGAGGTTCTTAGGGTTTGCCAATTATTACAGAAAGTTTATACGAGACTTTTCCACCATTATGGCGCCTATCACTGCATTAACCAAGAAGGGTGCTAATCCGTCCAAGTGGTCTGAAGAAGCTACGCAAGCTTTTCATCTTCTTAAGCAACGTTTCATCTCTGCACCAGTTCTGAAAAAGCCTGACATCGACTCTCCTTTCATCTTAGAGGTGGATGCCTCCTCCGTTGGAGTAGGAGCGGTGTTATCCCAGAGGGCTAAAGATGGCCATCTACATCCTTGCAGTTTCTTCTCCCGGAAGTTCTCCCCAGCTGAGCGCAACTATGCCATTGGCGACCAGGAGTTGCTAGCCATCAAGCTCGCTCTAGAGGAGTGGAGATACCTGTTGGAGGGAGCTTCTCATTCAATCACTATACTTACCGACCACAAGAATCTTCTATATCTGAAAAGCGAACAATGTCTTAACCCTCGTCAGGCCAGATGGGCACTTTTCTTTTCTAGGTTCGACTTTAAACTCCAGTTCTGTCCGGGCTCTCAGAATCGCAAGGCCGAGGCCCTTTCCCGCTCTTGGGAGCAAGAAAATGAGTCGGAGTCTTCAGACAAGCATCCTATTATTAATCCGTTGGCATTCTCCATGGTAGGGATGGACTCTACGCCCCCACCAGGGAAAAGTTTTGTGAAGCCGGTGTTAAGGAAGAAGCTCATGCATTGGGCCCATGCTTCCCGTTTTGCCGGACATACAGGTATTCAGAAAACCCTTGAGTTTATCTCTATGTCCTACTGGTGGCCAACTCTGAAGAAGGACGTCATGGAGTTTATTGCTTCTTGCCCAAAGTGTGCCCAACACAAAGTCTCCCGCCAGTCGCCTGCGGGGCAACTGGTTCCATTATCTGTTCCCCGTCGACCGTGGACCCATTTGTCGATGGACTTTGTTACAGACCTCCCCATGTGCAACAAGTTTAATTCCATCTGGGTGGTAGTTGACTGGTTCACCAAGATGGCACATTTCATACCTCTCACCGGTCTTCCGTCAGCTTCCAAGTTGGCTCAAGTGTTTATCCAAGAGATCTTCTGACTTCACGGTCTTCCTGAAGAGATCATCTCTAATCGTGGAGTACAATTTGTAACCAAATTTTGGCGAAGTTTGTGTCAAGCCCTCCAAGTCAAGTTAAAGTTTTCTACAGCTTACCATCCTCAGACCAATGGTCAAACCGAGAGGGTGAATCAGGACTTGGAGGTCTTCCTCCATATTTCTGTGTCTTCCTCCCAAGATGACTGGGTTCAACTTATTCCTTGGGCCGAGTTCAGCCACAACAATCAATACCATTCCTCATCTTCTTCAACACCATTCTTCATCAACTATGGATTCCACCCTAAAGTTCCAGAATTCCAACCGCTTCCAGCAACTTCTGTTCCAGCAGTGGATGTCACCTTGCGTCAGTTTTCAAATAACTGGAAGAATGTCCGCGCGGCCCTGCTTAACGACTCATTCAGGTACAAGAAGTTTGCCGATAGGAAGCGTAGAGCGGTTCCTGCTCTCAAGGTGGGTGATTGTGTGTGGTTGTCCACAAAGAATTTGAGGTTGAGAGTTCCCAGAATGAAGTTTGCACCTCGTTACATCGGTCCTTATAAAATTGAACAAGTCATCAATCCTGTTGCTTACAGACTCCAGTTACCTCCCTTCTTGAAAATACCCAGGACATTCCATGTTTCCCTGTTGAAACCGCTGATCCTGAATCGGTTTCATTCTGCACTTCCTCCAGCTCCTAAAGTTCAGACTCAACGGGGAGTCGAGTATGAGGTGGCCTAGATTCTGGACTCACGTTTCCGTTACGGTCAGTTACAGTATCTTATTGACTGGAAGGGCTATAGTCCTGAAGAACGTTCTTGGACCAATGCCTCAGATGTCCATGCTCCTGCCTTGGTCCGGAATTTCCACTCAAAGTTTCCTTTAAAGCCTAAGAAGTGTCGTGGGGCCACTCCTAAAGGGGGGGGGGTGCTGTCACGATCTGGGTATCTGGACGCCATTACCTGTCGTTTAGATGTCTCCTGAGGCTGGCTCAGCGTTCCAAGTCTGGATCTCATCTGTGTCTACACTCTGCATATCCCTCCTGTCACTCTGAGACGCTGTCACAGCGGCACCATGTTTGAATCCTGCATGGCGTCTCCCGTCCTCCGCCGCCATTGCTACTATGTTTCCACATGGTTTTCCAAACCAGCTTTCCCTCCAAGTCCTAACATGGGCGCAGCCATGTTGGATCTAATCACATGCTCCAGTTTCACCAATCCACTGCCTCTGGAAATCTGCATAATTGCCCAGCCAATGCCTGCCTTGCTGCAGGTATAAGTATCCTGTGCCTGGACCAGGAAGTCGTCAGTGCTTTGTTTGTCATACCTTGTTCCAGTCTCTCTCCTGTGGTTTGTTTCTCCAGGTTCCAGTTCCTGTCTCCAGCATCCACTAAGAGACCCGCACCTGCCTTCCATCCTGCGGTGCAGCCTGACTCAGCAGTCCTCCGTGGCTGTTCCAGCTTCCAGCCATTAACCCATCTGCTTCCAGCAGCCAGTTTTCAGCAGATTCCAGCTTCTTTAAAGTGCCGGTGTCGATCCAGCGGATCCCTACTTGCCAGCAGTATCCACCAACCACCGGTAACCATTCTTCAACTCTTCTGTTTCCACGCTCCCTAGCATCTTACAGTATCCACTCTGTGTTTTCATCACCTGGCTGGTTCCATCCAGCATTCACTCCGTGACTTTATCACCTGGCTGATCCCATTCAGCATCCACTCCGTGTCTTACCACCTGGCTGGTTCCATCCAGTAAATACAACAGCTTATTCAAGTTACCAGCTTCTTCTATTACGTCTACTGGCATGTTCCTCGGTTATCTTCACTACTACAGCCAGGCCTGGTAAGGTTATTCCATCAAAGGACTTTAACAGCTGTTCTTTAACCTACCAGTGCTCTGTGATACCTTCCATGGTTCAAGTGTTCCAGGAACTATATTATTTGCCATTGCCATTATTAACCTTGAATGCTGTCTGTTATTACACGGAGTTTGTTAATAAACTTTTATTTTGATTTTTAACCTGGTTGACATGGTCACACCTTCGGGTAATCTTTCCACACTTACATGTCCAGGGGTCTGATTAAACCTCCCCGGTTTAAGTTCCTTTCAGCCCCTACAACTGAGGCTTTCTCCTGTCAGCCAAAACCCTCAGTTGTGACAGCTTATATGCATGCAAACAACACCACAGCGTGCTACAGCACACAGAACAATTTGTACTTAAAATATTATTTTGTTTTCTTTTTATTAACTTCTTTTAACTTTGTTCAGTGAGTCACACTGCTTATGTGAATGCAGTGGGGAATGGCCTGCGGAGTCACAGTACTTATGTTATGGATACATAGAGTAGTACTGCCTGTGGAGTCACAGTACTTATATGTTATGGATACATAGGAGGTTATTCCGAGTTGTTCGCTCGCAAGGCGATTTTAGCAGTATTGCACACGCTAAGCCGCCGCCTACTGGGAGTGAATCTTAGCATAGTAAAATTGCGAACGATGTAATCGCAATATTGCGATTACAAACTTCTTAGCAGTTTCAGAGTAGCTTCTGACTTACTCGGCATCTGCGATCAGTTCAGTGCTTGTCGTTCCTGGTGTGACGTCACAAACACACCCAGCGTTCGCCCAGACACTCCTCCGTTTCTCCAGCCACTCCCGCGTTTTTTCCGGAAACGGTAGCGTTTTTTCCCACACGCCCTTAAAACGGCCTGTTTCCGCCCAGTAACACCCATTTCCTGTCAATCACACTACGATCGCCGGAGCGAAGAAAAAGCCGTGAGTAAAAATACTATCTTCATAGCATAATTACTTGGCGCAGTCGCAGTGCGGAAATTGCGCATGCGCACTAAGCGGAAATTCACTGCGATGCGAAGAAATTTACCGAGCGAACGACTCGGAATGAGGGCCATAGAGTAGTACTGCCTGTGGAGTCACAGTACTTGTATGTTATGGATACATACTAAGGGCACAGCCTGCAGATTGACAGTACTTGTATGTTATGGATACACACTAAGGGTATGACCTGAGGGCTCACAGTACTTGTGTTATAGATACAAACTGGGGTATGGCCTGAGGCGTCGCAGTACTTGTTATGGATACACACTAATGGTACAGCCTGCGGCATCACAGTACTTGTGTTGTGAATACACACTAGGGTACGGCCTGAGGCATCACAGTACTTGTATGTTATGGATACACTTTGGGGTAAAGCACAAAAAAACCCTTTTAAACTTTTATTTACTTTTTTGTAACTTTGTATCCTTTTTTAAACTTTGTGAACTGTAAAAATAAGATTTTAAACCTACCGGTAAATCTTTTTCTCCTAGTCCGTAGAGGATGCTGGGGACTCCGTAAGGACCATGGGATATAGACGGGCTCCGCTGGAGATATGGGCACTCTAAAGAACTTTTAGTATGGTTGTGCACTGGCTCCTCCCTCTATGCCCCTCCTCCTGATCTCAGTTAGAGAAACTGTGCCCAGAGGAGATGGACAATATGAGGAAAGGATTTTGTAAATCTAAGGGCAAGATTCACACCAGCCCACACCAATCATACCATATAACTTAGAATATATGCAACCAGTTAACAGTACGAAAGAAAAAACACAGTATCAGTCAAAGAACGATTCCAACTGTAACATAACCCTTATGTAAGCAACAACTATATACAAGTCTTGCAGATTTAGTCCGCACTGGGACGGGCACACAGCATACTCTACGGAGAAGGAGAAAAAGATTTACTGTTAGGTTTAAAATCTTATTTTCTCTTACGTCCTAGAGGATGCTGGGGACTCTGTAAGGACCATGGGGTTTATACCAAAGCTTCAAACCAGGTGGGAGAGTGCGGATGACTCTGCAGCACTGATTAAGCAAACGCGAGGTCCTCATCAGCCAGGGTATCGAACATGTAGAATTTTGCAAAAGTGTTTGAACCCGACCAAGTAGCTGCTCGGCACAACTGTAATGCCGAGACGCCTCGGGCAGCCGCTCAAGAAGAGCCCACCTTCCTAGTGGAATAGGCCTTTACCGAATTTGGTACCGACAATCCAGCCGTAGAATGAGCCTGCTGAATCTTGTTACAGATCCAGCGAGCAATAGTCTATTTAGAAGCAGGCGCGACAATCTTGTTGCCTGCATACAGGACAAACAGAGCCTCTGTTTTCGTAACCCTAGCCGTCCTGGCTACGTAAATTTTTAAGACCCTGACCACATCCAGGGACTTGGAGTCCTCCAAGTCACCCGTAGCCACATGCACCACAATAGGTTGGTTCATATGAAAAGAAGAGACCACCTTAGGCAGAAATTGAGGATGAGTCCTCAACTCTGCTCTATCCACATGAAAAATCAAGTAGGGGCTCTTGTAAGACAAGGCCGCCAACTCTGACACCCGCCGTGCAGATGCCAAGGCTAATAACATAACCACCTTCCAGGTGAGAAATTTTAATTCCACCGTTTGAAGAGGTTCAAACCAGTGTGATTTAAGGAACTGTAACACCAGGTTAAGGTACCATGGTGCCACTGGTGGCACAAAAGGAGGCTGGATGTGCAGCACTCCCTTTACGAAAGTTTGTACTTTTGGGAGAGAAGCCAATTCCTTTTGAAAAAATATAGATAGGGCCGAAATCTGTACCTTAATGGAGACTAATTTTAGGCCCATATCCACTCCCGTCTGTAGGAGGTGGAGAAAACGGCCCAGATGGAAATCTTCCTTAGGAGCATTCTTGGTTTCACACCAAGATACATACTTCCTCCAGATACAGTGATAATGCTTCGCCGTTACTTCCTTCCTAGCCTTTATCAGAGTAGGGATATTTTTGTTGAGGCGTGACGCCCTCATGTCTATTTGAGGAAGTCTCCAAAGACTTGCTATATCTGCAAAGACCTCTTGATGAAGTCCCCACTCTCCTGGATGGAGATCGTGTCTGCTGAGGAAGTCTGCTTCCCAGTTGTCTACTCCCAGTATGAAGACTGCTGACAGAACACTTACGTGATTTTCTGCCCAGTGCAGAATTCTGGTGGCTTCCGCCATTGCCACTCTGCTCCTTGTCCCGCCTTGGCGGTTTACATGAGCCACTGCTGTGACATTGTCTAATTGAATCAGAAACGGTAGGTCGCGAAGAAGATACTCCGCTTGTCGTAGGCCGTTGTATATGTCCCTCAATTCCAGTACGTTGATGTGTAGACAAGCCTCCTGGCTTGACCATATCCCCTGAAAATGTCTTCCTTTTGTGACTGCTCCCCATCCTCGGAGGCTCGCGTCCGTGGTCACCAGAACCCAGTCTTGAATGCCGAACCTGCGACCCTCTAGAAGGTGAGCACTCTGCAGTTACCACAGGAGAGACACCCTGGCCCTGGGGGACAGGCTTATCTTTGGATGAAGGTGTAGATGGGACCCTGACCATTTGTCGAGAAGGTCCCACTGAAAAGTCCTTGCATGGAAGCTGCCGAAGGGGATGGCCTCGTAGGCTGCCACCATTTTTCCCAGAACTCGAGTGCATTGATGAACAGACACTCTTTTTGGTTTTAGCAGGTCCCTGACCATGTTCTGCATGTCCTGGGCTTTTTCTATTGGTAGAAAAACCCTCTTCTGTTCCGTGAACAGAATCATGCCTAGGAATGATAGTCGAGTCGTTGGAAGCAACTGAGACTTTGGCAGATTGAGAATCCAACCGTGTTGACGTAACACTCTCAGGGAGAGTGACACGCTTTTCAGCAATTGATCCCTTGATCTCGCCTTTATCAGTAGATCGTCCAATTACGGGATAATTGTGACACCCTGCTTGCGCAGGAGCCCCATCATTTCCGCCATTACCTTGGTGAAAATCCTCGGGCCGTGGAAAGCCCAAACGGCAATGTCTGAAACTGGTAATGACAGTCCTGTACGGCGAAACGCAGGTATTCTTGATGAAGAGGAAATATGGGGACATGAAGGTAGGCATCCTTCACGTCCAGCGACACCATAAAATCCCCTGCTTCCAGACTGGATATCACAGTCCGGAGTGATTCCATCTTTAATTTGAACTTTTTCAAGTATAGGTTTAGGGATTTTAGATTCAAAATTGGTCTGACCGAACCATCCGGCTTCGGGACCACAAACAGTGTTGAATAGTACCCTTTTCCCTGTTGGCCTAGGGGAACCTTGACAATCACTTGCTGTTGACACAGCTTTTGAATTGTATCTAATACCACTCCACTCTCCGGGTAAGAGGTTGGCAAGGCCGACTTGAGAAATCGTCGAGGGGGCACTGCTTCGAACTCCAGTTTGTATCCTTGGGATACAATTTCCAATGCCCAAGGATCCACGCCTGATAGGACCCAGACCTGGCTGAAGAGTCGAAGACGTGCCCCCACCGGTGCGGACTCCCTCCGTGGAGCCCCAGCGTCATGCGGTGGATTTAGCAGAAGCTGGGGAGGACTTCTGCTCCTGGGAACTAGCCAAAGCAGGTGTTCTCTTACCTCTACCCTTACCTCTGGCGATGAAAGAGGAGCCCCGACCTCTTCTGGACTTATGCGACCGAAAGGACTGCATCTGATATTGTGGGGTTTTCTTTTGTTGTGGGGGAACAAAAGGCAAAAATGTAGATTTATCCGCGGTAGCTGTGGAAACCAGGTCCGCGAGACCATCCCCAAACAAAACTTCACCCTTGTAAGGTAAAACTCCCATATGCTTTTCTGAGTCGGCATCACCTGACCATTGGCGGGTCCAGAGCTCGTTTTGCCAAAACTGCCATGGCGTTGGCTCTGGAACCAAGCAGCCCCACGTCTCTTTGAGCATCTCTCATATACAAGACTGTGTCCTTAATGTGACCTAAAGTCAGGACAATGGTATCCTTGTCCAGGGTATCCATGTCAGCCAACAAGATATCCGTCCATGCTGCAACAGCGCTACAGACCCATGCCGATGCTATTGCCGGTCTGAGTAAAGCCCCCTTATGTGCATAAATAGACTTTAAGGTAGTCTCCTGTCTACCATCCGCAGGATCCTAAAGGGTCGCGGTGTCTGGAGACGGTAGCGCCACCTTCTTGGACAGACGCGTAAATGCCTTGTCCACCCTGGGCGTGTCACGTCTGGCAGGGTTTGAGGATCCGGCAGCAGAGATTTGCCCGAGGAGGTAGCAGGCTGTGAATGAACCAGATGAGGGGGCTGGATATAGTTCCTTCGCATGGGACACGGAGCAATGAAGAACGTAGGCGGGGTTTGAGAGTCAATGGAAAGTATTTATTATGTTCAGGGCTGAGGTAGAGAACCGAGGCTGAAGCACAATGGTTAAAGACGTGGCTGGAGGTGAAGAACTGTGGACTGTGATTTGAAAGACGAGACTGTAGATGATGAAGTGTGGAACTGTGGATGGTAGTTGAAAACGTGGCTGGACACAAGGACTGTGGACTGTGGTTTGGAAAACGAGGCTTGAATATAATAATCTGCAGGCTGTGGTCAGTGATACAAAGGCGTGGCTGGTGAAGGAGGTCTGTGGAGTGTGGCTTGAAAGACGAGGCAGAAGACCCGAGGCCGACTGTGCCCAAAGAGTCTTACTGGACCGGGTTTTCCAGGAGCGTTTCCACAGGCAGTAGCAGGCAAGAAATGGCAGGGCTGCAGCAGCAACAGAGAACCGACCAAGCAGGATCAGGAGGAACCAAAATACAGCAGGAATCCTGGGAGCACAGGATAAAGCACCTACAACAGGGTTGTAACTTTAAGCACTGGCGTCCCTGTCCTAAACCAGTCCCCTTTTATAGGGAGAGCTTCCCCTGGATTGGCTCGAAGAAACAGGAAACAGGAACTATGCTTAAAACTTGGTCTCCAACATGGCGGCGCCCAGTAATGCAGACCTTTTTGCAAAGCCACATTGCTCACTGCCCCTGGTCTCCAAGCAATGGTTCAGCAAGTGCGACCCACTGTAGCGGCGTCCCGCCACCACGAGCGGACCCCCTCACCGCCGCTACTGCTGCCCACGGATCCGGCGCAGCAGCCCACCTCCGCCGCTGCCCGCACAATGCCAAGGAAGCCAGCCCCGCGGCCCCAGCGTACCGGTAAGACTCCGGATGCTGACAGGGCGAGGATTCCCAACATACCCTGTCCTTTGCTGAGAAAGGATACGCCATAAGGATCCTCTTGGGAATCTGCAGTTTTTTTGTCTGGAGTTTCCCAAGCTTTTTAAAATAATTCGTTCAGTTCATGAGATGGGGGAAAGGTTACCTCAGGTTTCTTTTCCTTATACATGCGCACCCTCGTGTCAGGAACAGAGGGGTCATCTGTGATATGCAAAACATCTTTTATTGCCATAATCATATCATGAATACTTTTGGTCACCTTAGGGTGTAACCTTGCTTCATCATAGTCGACACAGGAGTCAGAATCTGTGTCGGTATCAGTGTCTACTATTTGTGATAAGGGACGCTTTTGAGACCCTGACGGGCCCTGTGACCCAGTCAAATCCGCGGATTGGCTCCCTGCTGTTTCCTTGGACTCAGCTTTGTCCATTCTCTTAAGGTCACATTAGCATTTAAAATATTCCACATATCATACCAATCATGAGTCGGCATTGCCGACGGAGACACCACAATCCTTTGGTCTACCTCCTCCTTGGATGAGCCTTCCGCTTCAGACATGTCGACACACACGTACCAACACCCGTACACACACACAAGGATATATCTATAAGGGGACAGTTCCCCAACAAAGCCCTTTGGAGAGACAGAGAGAGAGCATTCCAGCACACACCCAGCGCCAACTGACACTGGAAACAATTCACAGATATAGCGCTTTTATATATATGTAAATCGTGTAATACACTCACTGCGCCAAAATGTGCCGCCCCCCCCTCTTTTTCAGCCCTGTATCACCGTACTGCAGGGCAGAGTCCGGGGAGCCAGCTTCTCTTCAGATCACTATGGAGAAAATGGCGCTGGTTAGTGCTGTGCGACCAAGCTCCGCCCCCTCTAGTGGCGGGCTTCGGTCCCGCTCAAATTCACAATTAATGGCGGGGGATGAACATATCCACTGACTCCGCAGCCCATATGTGTAATAACATGCCAAAACAGAAGTATATATTGCTGCCCAGGGCGCCCCCCCTGCGCCCTGCACCCATCAGTGCCTGTCCGTGTGTGTAACGTGTGAGAGCAATGGCGCGCAGCGTTACCGCTGCGTGCTTACCTCAGGGAAGATCTGAAGTCTTCTGCCACCATTGAAGTCTTCTTTCTTCTTATACTCACCCGGCTTCTATCTTCCGGCTCTGTGAGGAGGACGGCGGCGCGGCTCTGGGACGAACAGCGAGGACGACACCTGTGTTCCGACTCTCTCTGGAGCTAATGGTGTCCAGTAGCCTAAGAAGCAGAGCCTATCAGTTAAGTAGGTCTGCTTCTCTCTCCTCAGTCCCACAATGCAGGGAGCCTGTTGCCAGCAGTGCTCCCTGAAAATAAAAAAACCTAACAAAATTATTTTTAAGAGAAACTCAGGAGAGCTCCCCTGTAATGTACCCTATCTCCTCTGGGCACAGGATCTAACTGAGGTCTGGAGGAGGGGCATAGAGGGAGGAGCCAGTGCACACCCATACTAAAAGTTCTTTATAGTGCCCATGTCTCCTGCGGAGCCCGTCTATACCCCATGGTCCTTACGGAGTCCCGAGCATCCTCTAGGACGTAAGAGAAAAAATGTTTTACACTGTATCATATGGACACCGGACAGGTGATTTGTCAGCACATGAGCGTATGGACACCGGACAGGTGATTTGTCAGCACATGAGCGTATGGACACCGGACAGGTGCACCAGCAACACTGGATTGGATGAGCACTGGACAGGTGCGTCATAAGCACTGGAGCGGATGGACACCGGAAAGGTTTCACCGCCTGCACTGGAGCGGATGGACACTGGACAGGTGCATCGGCAGCACAGGAGCGGATGTACACAGCACAGAACTGACCCCAGAAGCAGCCACTGGAGAGCATGGATACAACACAGCACATGAGCAGCCACTGGATTGGATGGACACAGGAGCAGCCAGTGAGGTGATAGACATAGGAGCAGCTACTAGCAGCAGCACAGCCAAGCAGAGCAGAGTGCACAGCAGCATGGGCACAGGAGAGGAGTAGCCACTACCAGTAGCAAAGCACATCTGAGCAGAGCACAGTACACAGCAGCGTGGACTACAGCAACTGGAGCCGGAATCACTGCCACGGGGACTTGTAAAGGAATCCAAAACACATGAGAATCAGATTTGGTAAGTTCGGGTGGGCACGGATCTCTGAGATCTGAGCCCGCTCATCTCTACTATCTATACTGCCCTAGTTACTCCTTTTTGGGTAAGAACATATTTGCCTACTTTAGAATACTCCTGTGAAGAGAGGAGAAGCAGCAGGTCACTTCAGGAGAGAGGTGGTGCGGACTTTCACGTCATTAGGCCCCATCTCTATCACAGTATATGCCGCAAATAACGGGTACTTGAGGAAGGGAAGGGGCTAAAACAGGGGTTCTCAAACTCGGTCCTCAGGACCCCACACAGTGCATGTTTTGCAGGCAACCCAGCAAGTGCACAGGTGTATTAATTACTCACTGACCCATTTTAAAAGGTCCACAGGTGGAGCTAATTATTTCACTTGCGATTCTGTGAGGAGACCTGCAAAACATGCACTGTGTGGGGTCCTGAGGACCGAGTTTGAGAACCTGTGGGCTAAAATGATCATGATTTGCAAATTTTAGCCCTGCCCCTCCATATAGACTGTGATTCCCAGAGTAATCTCCCTATCCTGACAGCTTCACTAGGAAGTTGGTGGGATGCGGGAGGATTACCTGGGTGTCTGGGAGGCTACATGGAAATCATGTGCCTCTTGCATCTTCTGGGAAAGTAGGTAAATATGGGTAAAAAGCCTTCACTTATTCGCCTTCTATGTATAACAGGATCGGCAGACGTTGTTGCCTTCTTCATAAAGCGATTGCAGGAGAAGCACGCATATGCTCGGTCCTCCAGTCAAAGTAAAAGGTAAAGTATCGAAGAAAGACTCTAATGAAAAGTTTTAATGTTTTTTTTTAACCATAAGGTATCAGAAAACAATGAACAATGGGCCTGATCAGAGATGTACGCTAAAGCAGCTGCGATCCTGTACGCTGCGGATGTGCGAAAATATGCTAATGCTGTAGCTGCCTGGAAATGTACTAAGATGCCCACTGACGGCTTTACAAATTCAAACAACTGCGTAGAAACAAGCAGCGGTGGTCGCAGATCCTTCGATAATTAACCATCTGATTAACCCTAACATTGTCTGTATACAGGATCGAAGTTGCAGGCTGAGACACGCCCAGAAAAGGGTCACGACATGCCTGCATATTTGCCATCGCTCACACCCCCAAATGGTCCCTTACTCTCAATCACTTTGCAAATAAATCCTCACTGGGCGGGATGTACTAAAGGAAAAATGCGGTAAAACCCCCCAAAAAAGGGGGATTTTACTGCATTCTCAAATTTACTAAGACCCCAACCGCCGCAGACCCTCCTCCCCCCGGCTTACCTTCCTCCAGGCTGACCTGGACCCGCAAGGTAATCTCCTCCCCCTACCAACGCAGCCGGAGGTCCTTCCAGCTGCAGGGGGGAAGGAGGAGGTGCCGGTGGCAGCCTGCTGCTGCTTCCCGACGTCCCGGCAGTGTGGAGACCTCTGGGAGGTGACAGAGACCCTCCGCAGACCACCTCACAGGTATCACGGGGGGCCTCCATCACCGCATTGCGATATTGATTGCATATGTTAGTAAATATGCGATCAACATCGCTGCAGTAAGCGGCGAGGGGCAGCGATATGCAGCATGCCTATATTCTGTGTGACTGCGGCTGTATCTGCATACGAAATGCTTCGTTGAAGTGTATTCCTAGAAATCACTGTAATGTAGCATTTCGTATGCAGATACAGCCGCAGTCGCACACAGAATATAAGCATGCTGCGTATCATTTTAATCAGCAGAAGCTGCTTGTGCATCCTAGCCACATAGTAATGCAAATAAGATGCATTTTCATAAACAAAAGGCGCCCGACGTTAGCAGAGCTGCCAGCTGACTCATGCCAGGCATCTCCTGCAGTACTAGCGGCGGTGCTAGGAGGCACCAGCCAAAATCTTGCCTAGGGCATCATATTGGTTAGGGCCAGCTCTGTGTATCTTAATACATCCCGCCCACTGCGAGCAGCTTTGCAAAGGTGACTTGGCTCATGTGCGATGCGACAGTGACACATGCACAGTCGGACAATAATCACTGTGTAAATATCAGCATGGAGTCTAAAGGCGGGTACACACTACCCGATGTTTAAATGCCGGCGGTGAATGACTATATCGTTGAACGATATAGCGCTCAACAATATAGTGCGTACACACTGAACGTTGTCGTTCAACGATAAGGTTCAGTGACATCACCGCCGACCGACATTCCTGTACATGCAGCTCAGCCCGACGTTAGCTCAATATTGGTGAACGTTGAACAGCGTGCAGTAGTGCGCCACGTTCATCATTTACCAATATTACCTCCATACACACGGGACGATTTCAGGCTAAAAATAAATGATAACAATCCGCCTTCACTGATTAACTGAAAGATATTATTTACAAAAACAAATGAGTAGACATCTGCTTAAATAAGTATATAAGGCAGTGGTACCAAAACTCAGTCTGCAAGGCACCGTAACAGTCCAGGTGTAAGGATATCAATGCTTGGCACAGGTGAGCTAATTAGTCCCTTCGTCAGTTTTATTATATCATCTGCGCACACACATGGATATCCTTAAAACCTGGACTGCTAGGACTCCTTGAGTACTGTGTTTTGGGAAACCCTGATATAAAGGAATCTCTTGTGAAATGAATGGCGTTTGAATTCTCTTTATGGGCGTAATTCAAGTGTTTGAAAAGTCAGTTGAGTGTCTGTTTTTTCCTATCTAATAGACCAGGGCTGGCCAAACCAGTCCTCAAGATCTACCAACAGTTCACAGACCACCTAGCTATTACACAGGTGTAGTCATTACCAATTAAGATGTGCTGCATTCATTCCTAACTGACAAGCCTAGAGATCTCCAGGAGGCCTGGAAAACATGACCTGTTGGTAGATCTCGAGGACTGGTTTGGCCAACCCTGTAATAGACAGACACCCAACCGACTTTTCAAACATTTGAAATTCCCCCTATATGTGAGAAAAGACTATACAAAGAATATGGGGTTTATTCAATTAGCAGTGAAAACGGACTTTTCATGTGAAAAGTCCGGTTTTCGGGTGAAAAAACTGACTTTTCACGTGAAACGCAATTACAGCCTATTCAATTATCCTGGAAAATTTATCGGTGATCATTTTTTCACTAATTTCACTTCACCTTCTCTGAAGCAGGTGAAAAGTTGGGAAAAGTCACTATTTTAAGGTAAAAATGTTTGGATATGGTACAGAACTCCTGGGACACCCCCCTTAATGACTAATTAGGCACGTTGAAGTTTTTAATTATTTTTAATTGGCCAATAATGACATGTCATTTTTGGGGTGAAAAAGTAAAAAGTGATGAAAATTGGGGTTCAAGGTATGGGACAGGTATATTGGGGTGCTTTGTAAGTGGGACAGGTGTTTTTTAGGCTTGCAGATGGGAGTAATCGGTCTGTTTCCACTTTTTTTTAAAGTACCCTAAAATGACCCAAATATATACTTATACCCATTTTCATGTACCCCAAATTTAATGAGAGCATTTATTTTGCTCAAAAAAATTTGATTTCTATCATTTTTTTGCATTTTTAAAAAAATGCATATAACAGCCATTTCACACAATTTAAGTCCCCAAAAACTCTCTAATGTGATCTCTAATACACTTCTCTTCTGTTTTCCTATGTTAGTTTAGCGTTTTTTGGGGTACAGGCTGATTTCCCCATTTTCCCCTGCACTTTTCACTGCAAGAATTTTCACGTGAAACCCGGTCGGAATTGAATAGGTCGAAAAACGGAACGTTTTCGCGGCAATTTTCGGCCGATTGCCGCAAAAAATTTTCGGGCGAAAAATTGCAGCGAATTTGCGAATAATTGAATACCCTAATATATTTGTATCCTCTATCCTGCAAAACCACTTTTCCAGAAAACTGGCCCGAGATTGGGTCCCCTCAAAACAGATGTTCCCAATTACCGTTTGTTTTCTGGCTTTTATTCTAATCTGCGTGGTGTGCTGCCATTTTATTGTCTAGGTTGCCGATGGGCACATCCACATGTCATTCTAAATAAAAATTAAATTTTACTCACCGGTAAATCTATTTCTCGTAGTCCGTAGTGGATGCTGGGACTCCGTAAGGACCATGGGGAATAGCGGCTCCGCAGGAGACTGGGCACAACTAAAGAAAGCTTTAGGACTACCTGGTGTGCACTGGCTCCTCCCTCTATGACCCTCCTCCAGACCTCAGTTAGGATACTGTGCCCGGAAGAGCTGACACAATAAGGAAGGATTTTGAATCCCGGGTAAGACTCATACCAGCCACACCAATCACACCGTATAACTCGTGATACTATACCCAGTTAACAGTATGAATAATAACTGAGACTCTCAACAGATGGCTCAACAATAACCCTTTAGTTAAACAATAACTATATACAAGTATTGCAGACAATCCGCACTTGGGATGACCGCCCAGCATCCACTACGGACTACGAGAAATAGATTTACCGGTGAGTAAAATCTTATTTTCTCTGACATCCTAAGTGGATGCTGGGACTCCGTAAGGACCATGGGGATTATACCAAAGCTCCCAAACGGGCGGGAGAGTGCGGATGACTCTGCAGCACCGAATGAGCAAACTCTAGGTCCTCCTCAGCCAGGGTATCAAACTTGTAGAATTTTGCAAATGTGTTTGACCCCGACCAAGTAGCTGCTCGGCAAAGTTGTAAAGCCGAGACCCCTTGGGCAGCCGCCCAAGAAGAGCCCACCTTCCTCGTGGAATGGGCTTTCACTGATTTAGGATGCGGCAGTCCAGCCGCAGAATGTGCATGCTGAATCGTACTACAGATTCAGCGAGCAATAGTCTGCTTTGAAGCAGGAGCACCCATCTTGTTGGGTGCATAAAGGATAAATAGCGAGTCAGTTTTCCTGACACTAGCTGTCCTGGAAACATAAATTTTCAGGGCCCTGACTACGTCCAACAACTTGGAATCCTCCAAGTCTTTAGTAGCCGCAGGCACCACAATAGGTTGGTTCAAATGAAAGGCTGATACCGCCTTAGGGAGAAACTGGGGACGAGTCCTCAATTCCGCCCTATCCATATGGAAAATCAGATAAGGGCTTTTACATGACAAAGCCGCCAACTCTGACACACGCCTGGCCGAAGCTAAGGCCAACAGCATGACCACTTTCCACGTGAGATATTTTATTTCCACGGTTTTAAGTGGCTCAAACCAATGTGACTTTAGGAAATCCAACACCACATTGAGATCCCAAGGTGCCACTGGAGGCACAAAAGGGGGCTGAATATGCAGCACTCCCTTAACAAATGTCTGAACTTCAGGTAGTGAAGCGAGTTCTTTCTGGAAGAAAATCGATAGAGCCGAAATCTGGAACCCAATTTTAGGCCCATAGTCACCCCTGACTGTAGGAAGTGTAGAAAGCGGCCCAGCTGAAATTCCTCCGTTGGGGCCTTCCTGGCCTCACACCACGCAACATATTTTTGCCATAAGCGGTGATAATGGTTTGCGGTCACATCTTTTCTAGCTTTTATCAGCGTAGGAATGACTTCCTCTGGAATTCCCTTTTCCTTCAGGATCCGGCGTTCAACCACCATGCCGTCAAACGCAGCCGCGGTAAGTCTTGGAGCAGACAGGGCCCCTGCTGCAGCAGGTCCTGTCTGAGCGGCAGAGGCCATGGGTCCTCTGAGATCATTTCTTGAAGTTCCGGGTACCAAGCTCTTCTTGGCCAATCCAGAACAATGAGTATAGTTCTTACTCCTCTTTTTCTTATTATCCTCAGTACCTTGGGTATGAGAGGAAGAGGAGGGAACACATAAACCGACTGGTACACCCACGGTGTCACTAGAGCGTCCACAGCTATTGCCTGAGGGTCTCTCGACCTGGCGCAATATCTTTCTAGCTTTTTGTTTAGGCGGGACGCCATCATGTCCACCTGTGGCCGTTCCCAACAGTTTACAATCAGCTGGAAGACTTCTGGATGAAGTCCCCACTCTCCCGGGTGGAGGTCGTGCCTGCTGAGGAAGTCTGTTTCCCAGTTGTCCACTCACGGAATGAACACTGCTGACAGTGCTAACACGTGATTTTCCGACCATCGGAGAATCCTTGTGGCTTCTGCCATCGCCATCCTGCTTCTTGTGCCGCCCTGTCGGTTTACATGGGCGACTGCCGTGATGTTGTCTGACTGGATCAGTACCGGCTGGTTTTGAAGCAGGGGTCTTGCCTGACTTAGGGCATTGTAAATGGCCATCAGTTCCAGAATATTTATGTGTAGGGAAGTCTCCTGACTTGACCATAGCCCTTCGAAGTTTCTTCACTGTGTGACTGCCCCCCAGCCTCGAAGGCTGGCATCCGTGGTCACCAGGACCCAGTCCTGTATGCCGAATCTTGAAGATGAGCACTCTGCAGCCACCACAGCAGAGACACCCTGGTCCTTGGAGACAGGGTTATCAGCCGATACATCTGAAGATGCGATCCGGACCACTTGTCCAACAGGTCCCACTGAAAAGTCCTTGCATGGAACCTGCCGAATGGAATTGCTTCGTAGGAAGCTACCATTTTTCCCAGGACTCGCGTGCAGTGATGCACCGACACCTGTTTTGGTTTCAGGAGGCCTCTGACTAGAGATGACAGCTCCTTGACTTTCTCCTCCGGGAGAAACAATTTTTTCTGTTCTGTGTCCAGAACCATCCCCAGGAACAGTAGACGTGTCGTAGGGACCAGCTGTGACTTTGGAATATTTAGAATCCAACCGTGCTGTTGTAGCACCTCCCGAGATAGTGCTACCCCGACCAACAACTGCTCCCTGGACCTTGCCTTTATCAGGAGATCGTCCAAGTACGGGATAATTAAAACTCCCTTTTTTCGAAGGAGTATCATCATTTCGGCCATTACCTTGGTAAATACCCTCGGTGCCGTGGACAGACCAAACGGCAACGTCTGGAATTGGTAATGACAATCCTGTACCACAAATCTGAGGTACTCCTGGTGAGGATGGTAAATGGGGACATGCAGGTAAGCATCCTTGATGTCCAGTGATATCATGTAATCCCCCTCGTCCAGGCTTGAAATAACCGCCCTGAGCGATTCCATCTTGAACTTGAATTTTTTATATACGTGTTCAAGGATTTCAAATTTAAAATGGGTCTCACCGAACCGTTCGGTTTCGGTACCACAAACATTGTGGAATAGTAACCCCGTCCTTGTTGAAGGAGGGGCACTTTGACTATCACCTGCTGGGAATACAGCTTGTGAATTGCCTCTAGCACTGCCTCCCTGCCTGAGGGAGTTGTTGGCAAGGCAGATTTGAGGAAACGGCGAGGGGGAGACGTCTCGAATTCCAGCTTGTACCCCTGAGATACCATTTGAAGAATCCAGTGATCCACCCGTGAGGGAGCCCACTGATTGCTGAAGTTCTTGAGACGGGCCCCCTCCGTACCTGGCTCCGCCTGTGAAGCCCCAGTGTCATGCGGTGGACTTGGAGGAAGCGGGGGAGGACTTTTGTTCCTGGGAACTGGCTGTATGCTGCAGCTTTTTCCCTCTACCTCTGCCTCTGGGCAGAAAGGACGCGCCTTTAACCCACTTGCCTTTCTGGGGCCGTACCTGATAATACGGTGCTTTCTTTGGCTGTGAGGGAACATGGGGTAAAAATGCTGACTTCCCAGCTGTCGCTGTGGAAACGAGGTCCGAGAGACCATCCCCAAACAACTCCTCACCCTTATAAGGCAAAACTTCCATGTGCCTTTTAGAATCTGCATCACCTGTCCACTGCCGAGTCCATAATCCTCTCCTGGCAGAAATGGACATTGCACTTATTTTAGATGCCAGCCGGCAAATATCCCTCTGTGCATCTCTCATGTATAAGACTGCGTCTTTTATATGCTCTATGGTTAGCAATATAGTGTCCCTGTCTAGGGTATCAATATTTTCTGACAGGGAATCTGACCACGCAGCAGCAGCACTGCACATCCATGCTGAAGCAATAGCTGGGTTCAGTATAATGCCTGAGTGTGTATATACAGACTTCACGATAGCCTCCTGCTTCCTATCAGCAGGCTCCTTTAGGGTGGCCGTGTCCGGAGACAGTAGTGCCACCTTCTTTGACAGACGTGTGAGCGCTTTATCCACCCTAGGGGACGTTTCCCAACGTGACCTATCCTCTGGCGGGAAAGGGTACGTCATTAGTAACCTTTTAGAGATTACCAGTTTCTTATCAGGGGAAGCCCACGCTTCTTCACACACCTCATTTAATTCATCAGATGGGGGAATAACCACTGGTAGTTTTTTCTCCCCAAACATAATACCCTTTTTTGTGGTTCCTGGGGTAATATCAGAAATGTGCAACACATCTTTCATTGCCATAATCATGTAACGTGTGGCCCTATTATAATGTACATTTGTCTCATCGTCGTCGACACTGGATTCAGTATCCGTGTCGACATCTGTGTCCACCATCTGAGATAGTGGGCGTTTTAGAGCCCCTAATGGCTTTTGAGACAGCTGGGCAGGCACAAGTTGAGAAGCCGGCTGTCCCACATCTGATATGTCGTCAAACCTCTTATGTAAGGAGTTGACACTTTCACGTAATTCCTTCCACAAGTCTATCCATTCAGGTGTCGGCCCCGCAGGGGGTGACATCACATTTATCGGCACTTGCTCCGCCTCCACATAAGCCTCCTCATCAAACATGTCGACACAGCCGTACCGACACCCCGCACACAGGGAATGCTCTGACTGAGGACAGGACCCCACAAAGCCCTTTGGGGAGACAGAGAGAGAGTATGCCAGCACACACCAGAGCGCTATATAACACAGGGATTAACACTATAACTGAGTGATTTTTCCCAATAGCTGCTTGTATACACGATATTGCACCTAAATTTAGTGCCGCCCCTCTCTTTTTTACCCTATGTAGTCTGGAAACTGCAGGGGAGAGCCTGGGAGCGATCCTTCCAGCGGAGCTGTGAGGGAAAATGGCGCCAGTGTGCTGAGGGAGATAGCCCCGCCCCTTTTTCCGCAGACTTCTCCCGCTTTTTTCTATGTATATCTGGCAGGGGTATTTTACACATATATAGTCCCTATGACTATATTATGTGTTATTTGCCAGCCAAGGTACTTAATATTGCAGCCCAGGGCCCCCCCCCCCCCCTCCCCCAGCGCCCTGTACCCATCAGTGACCGGAGTGTGAGGTGTGCATGGGAAGCAATGGCGCACAGCTGCAGTGCTGTGCGCTACCTTGTTTGAAGACCGGAGTCTTCTGCCGCCGATTTCTAGGACCTCTTCTTGATTCTGGCTCTGTAAGGGGGACGGCGGCGCGTCTCCGGGAACGCACGATCGAGGTCGGGCCCTGTGTTCGATCCCTCTGGAGCTAATGGTGTCCAGTAGCCTTAGAAGCCCAAGCTAGCTGCAAGCAGGTAGGTTCGCTTCTCTCCCCTTAGTCCCTCGTAGCAGTGAGTCTGTTGCCAGCAGATCTCACTGAAAATAAAAAACCTAAAATAAACTTTCTTTTTCTAGGAGCTCAGGAGAGCCCCTAGTGTGCATCCAGCTCAGCCGGGCACAAAATTCTAACTGAGGTCTGGAGGAGGGTCATAGAGGGAGGAGCCAGTGCACACCAGGTAGTCCTAAAGCTTTCTTTAGTTGTGCCCAGTCTGCTGCGGAGCCGCTATTCCCCATGGTCCTTACGGAGTCCCAGCATCCACTTAGGACGTCAGAGAAATGTGTAAGATCTTGACAGCAGAGAGAGAGATCTCTGGCAGAATATACGTGGTCATTCCGAGTTGTTCGCTCGCAAGCTGCTTTTAGCAGCTTTGCACATGCTAAGCCGCCGCCTACTGGGAGTGAATCTTAGCATTGTAAAATTGCGAACGAAAGATTCTCAAAATTGCGATTACACACCTCTTAGCAGTTTCTGAGTAGCTCCAGACTTACTCGGCATCTGCGATCAGTTCAGTGCTTGTCGTTCATGGTTTGACGTCACAAACACACCCAGCGTTCGCCCAGACACTCCCGCGTTTTTCCCAGAAACTGTAGCGTTTTTTCGCACACACCCATAAAACGGCCTGTTTCCGCCCAGAAACACCCACTTCCTGTCAATCACACTCCGATCACCAGAACGAAGAAAAAACCTTGTAATGCCGTGAGTAAATTACCTAACTGCATAGCAAATTTACTTGGCGCAGTCGCACTGCGGACATTGCACATGCGCATTAGCGACTAATCGCTCCGTTGCGAAAGAAAAATAACGAGCGAACAACTCGGAATGACCACCATAGAATGCTTCAGCAGCTGCTCCATTAATGGCAAGTATTTGAAGAGTTGGACTTAATAAAAGAATTATGAGAATGAAGTGGAAACTCTGCTGTTCCTCATTAGCTAAAAACACATCACAGCAGGGGATTCTAGATCAAGTTACATTTGAAGACAGTCGAAAAGATTCAACCATGTTTGAACCAATTCTACCATGTATTTGAAGTTAGATTTGAAAAAAGTGTGTTGATAAAGTATTTTAAAAGTGTTTAATAGGAAAAACAAAAATGTTAAAGCAAACTGCAGATTTTGAATCACAAGTTTGAATCAGACCCTTAGAAGAAAATTATAAATCCAAAGTGCGCTTACAAATTACGGTGACAGCTTGCGTAACACAAAAAAGCCTTCACCAAGACTCTTAATATACCACATGAAACAAAATGTGTGAAAACATGTGGCGCTACCGTAACCAAAAGCACACACACTTAGCAATAGGGAATATTGCTTACATCAAACTGGGGTAGACGTGCTGAGATCTTTCAATTTTTTAAAAACATTAAAATTCATAAAATACAAATACCAATGGTGGAAAAAAGATGATATCATATGAAGAAGATTCTTTTATTGGTTCCACTCACATAGATAGGCATAAATTGGGCATATCATCCTCATATGAAATTAACTTCATTCACCAGGAGAGGTATTCATCAGGCAATATAACAAAACATAAAAAGCTTATATCACCACACAGGTGTATGTCCAGCTTGGTGTCCCGCAAATGAATGAACCAGGAATCCCTCTGCGTCCAGATGGAAAAGGCCAAGCGAGTGGTCCAAATCCCGGGTAATGAGGACCCAAACACTATGGCAGACAGGGGTACCCAGGTCACACAGCAGCCCGGCTCCAAGCGGTATAGGTCCAAGTGCTTGAACGCGTTTTCGGTCTGTAGACCTTCCTCAGAACTTAAACATGGGACCCATAACAAACAAACTGCCCTTAAATATTGAATCAAACTATTGATGATTACAGGTTGAGTATCCCTTATCCAAAAGTCAAAATCTCCACTGGGGCCCGGTAAAAATAAAGCAGCCAGTATTTACCCTGCACAGAAACGAAATAACCCCCCAAAATCTAACTCTCTCTGCAAATGTTTATATCTTACCCCCCTGCGGTGCATATGGTTTTGCCCAACTGCTAAAAAATTTCCTGCTGCGATCAACTTGGAATTACCCCCATGGTTTTGCCCAACTGCATGGTTTTGCCCAACTGCTAACAAACTACAATCAGGTCTCAATTACCCCAAATGTGTAAGTGTGATACCCGCATCTGGGTACTGTAAACCACTGCAGCCCTGTGCGGTAGCTAAAGCTGCCTGTAAGACCCTTCATTGACCCTGTAAGGGTTAATTTCTCTCCACCTGCGTTGCCTAGCAACGCTTCACTGTGGAATCCGTGAAGGAAGCCGTGGATTTGAGGGGAACGCGCGGGAGAAAAAATAAGAATTTACTTACCGACAATTCTATTTCTCGTAGTCCGTAGTGGATGCTGGGGACTCCGTCAGGACCATGGGGAATAGCGGCTCCGCAGGAGACAGGGCACAAAATTAAAAGTTTGACCACTAGGTGGTGTGCACTGGCTCCTCCCCCTATGACCCTCCTCCAAGCCTCAGTTAGGATACTGTGCCCGGACGAGCGTACACAATAAGGAAGGATTTTGAATCCCGGGTAAGACTCATACCAGCCACACCAATCACACTGTACAACTTGAGATCTGAACCCAGTTAACAGCATGATAACAGAGGAGCCTCTGAAAAGATGGCTTCCAACAATAATAACCCGATTTTTGTAACAATAACTATGTACAAGTATTGCAGACAATCCGCACTTGGGATGGGCGCCCAGCATCCACTACGGACTACGAGAAATAGAATTATCGGTAAGTAAATTCTTATTTTCTCTGACGTCCTAGTGGATGCTGGGGACTCCGTCAGGACCATGGGGATTATACCAAAGCTCCCAAACGGGCGGGAGAGTGCGGATGACTCTGCAGCACCGAATGAGAGAACTCCAGGTCCTCCTTAGCCAGGGTATCAAATTTGTAGAATTTTACAAACGTGTTCTCCCCTGACCACTTAGCTGCTCGGCAGCGTTGTAATGCCGAGACCCCTCGGGCAGCCGCCCAAGGTGAGCCCACCTTCCTTGTGGAGTGGGCATTTACAGATTTTGGCTGTGGCAGGCCTGCCACAGAATGCGCAAGTTGAATTGTGCTACAAATCCAACGAGCAATCGTCTGCTTAGACGCAGGAACACCCAGCTTGTTGGGTGCATACAGTATAAACAGCGAGTCAGCCTTTCTGACTCCAGCCGTCCTTTAAATATATATATATATATTTTTAAGGCTCTGACAACGTCGAACAACTTGGAGTCCTCCAAGTCGCTAGAAGCCGCAGGCACCACAATAGGTTGGTTCAGGTGAAACGCTGATACCACCTTAGGGAGAAACTGAGGACGCGTCCGCAGTTCTGCCCTGTCCCGATGGAAAAAAAGATATGGGCTTTTGTACGATAAAGCCGCCAATTCTTACACTCTCCTGGCCGAAGCCAGGGCCAGTAGCATGGTCACTTTCCATGTAAGATATTTCAAATCCACCGATTTGAGTGGCTCAAACCAATGGGATTTGAGAAATCCCAAAACTACATTGAGATCCCACGGTGCCACTGGAGGCACAACCGGGCTGTATATGTAGTACTCCTTTGACAAAAGCTTGGACTTCAGGAACTGAAGCCAATTCTTTCTGGAAGAAAATCGACAGGGCCGAAATTTGAACCTTAATGGACCCCAATTTGAGGCCCATAGACAATCCTGTTTGCAGGAAATGTAGGAATCGACCCAGTTGAAATTCCTCCGTCGGAGCCCTCTCCTTCAGGATCCGGCGTTCAACCGCCATGCCGTCAAACGCAGCCGCGGTAAGTCTAGAGGTAGAGTGCACGGATCCTCCGTGCGCATCTCTTGAAGTTCCGGGTACCAAGTCCTTCTTGGCCAATCCGGAGCCACGAGTATCGTTCTTACTCCCCTTCGCCTTATAATTCTCAGTACCTTGGGTATGAGAGGCAGAGGGGGGAACACATACATTGACTGGTACACCCATGGTGTTACCAATGCGTCCCCAGCTATTGCCTGAGGGTCTCTTGACCCGGCGCAATACCTGTCCAGTTTTTTGTTGAGGCGGGACGCCATCATGTCCACCTTTGGTTTTTCCCAACGGTTCACAATCATGTGGAAGACTTCTGGGTGAAGTCCCCACTCTCCCGGGTGGTGATCGTGTCTGCTGAGGAAGTCTGCTTCCCAGTTGTCCACTCCCGGAATGAACACTGCTGACAGTGCTATCACATGATTTTCTGCCCAGCGAAAAATCCTTGCAGCTTCTGCCATTGCCCTCCTGCTTCTTGTGTCGCCCTGTCTGTTTACGTGGGCGACTGCCGTGGTGTTGTCCTACTGGATCAACACCGGCTGACCCTGAAGCAGAGGTCTTGCCAGGCTTAGAGCATTGTAAATTGCCCTTAGCTCCAGTATATTTATGTGAAGTGAAGTCTCCAGGCTTGACCACACTCCCTGGAAATTTCTTCCCTGTGTGACTGCTCCCCAGCCTCTCAGGCTGGCATTCGTGGTCACCAGGACCCAGTCCTGAATGCCGAATCTGCGGCCCTCCAAAAAGGTGAGCACTCTGCAACCACCACAGAAGAGACCCCCTTGTCCTTGGAGACGGGGCTATCCGCTGATGCATCTGAAGATGCGATCCGGACGATTTGTCCAGCAGATCCCACTGAAAGGTTCTTGCGTGGAATCTGCCGAATGGAATCGCTTCGTAAGAAGCCATCATTTACCCAGGACTCTTGTGCATTGATGCACTGACACTTTTCTTGGTTTTAGGAGGTTCCTGACTAGCTCGGATAACTCCCTGGCTTTCTCCTCCGGGAGAAAAACCTTTTTCAGAACTGTGTCCAGAATCATCCCTAGGAACAGCAGACGTGTTGTCGGGATCAGCTGGGATTTTGGAATATTTAGAATCCACCCGTGCTGTTGTAGCACTACTTGGTATAGTGCTACTGCGACCTCTAACTGTTCTCTGGATCTTGCCCTTATCAGGAGAACGTTCAAGTAAGGGATAATTAATACGCCTTTTCTTTGAAGTAGAATCATCATTTCAGCCTTTACCTTGGTAAAGACCCGGGGTGCCGTGGACAATCCAAACGGCAACGTCTGAAACTGATAGTGACAGTTTTGTACCACGAACCTGAGGTACCCTTGGTGTGAAGGGCAAATTGGGACATGGAGGTAAGCATCCTTGATGTCCCAGGACACCATAAAGTCCCCTTCTTCCAGATTCGCTATCACTGCTCTGAGTGATTTCATCTTGAACTTGAACCTTTGTATGTAAGTGTTCAAAAGATTTTAGACTTAGAATAGGTCTCACCGAGCCGTCCGGCTTCGGTACCACAAACAGCGTGGAATAATACCCCTTTCCTTGTTGTAGTAGGGGTACCTTGACTATTACTTGCTGGGAATACAGCTTGTGAATAGCTTCCAACACCGTCTCCCTGTCGGAGGGAGATGTTGGTAAAGCAGACTTCAGGAATCTGCGAGGAAGAGACGTCTCGAATTCCAATCTGTACCCCTGTGATACTACCTGCAGGATCCAGGGGTCGACTTGCGAGTGAGCCCACTGCGCGCTGAAATTCTTGAGACGACCCCCCCACCGGACCTGAGTCCGCTTGTAGGGCCCCAGCGACATGCTGAGGACTTTCCAGAAGCGGGGGAAGGCTTCTGCTCCTGGGAAGGAGCTGCTTGCTGCAGTCTCTTACCCTTTCCTTTGCCTCAGGCAGATATGAATGGCCTTTGGCCCGCTTGTTCTTATGAGAACGAAAGGACTGAGGCTGAAAAGACGGTGTCTTTTTCTGTTGGGAGGTGACCTGAGGTAAAAAAGGTGGATTTTCCGGCTGTTGCCGTGGCCACCAAGTCCGATAGACCGACCCCAAATAATTCCTCCCCTTTATACGGCAAACTTCCATATGCCGCTTGGAATCCGCATCACCTGACCACTGTCGCGTCCATAAACTTCTTCTGGCAGAAAAGGACAGCGCACTTACCCTTGATGCCAGAGTGCCAATATCCCTCTGTGCATCTCGCATATAAAGAAAATGCATCCTTTAAATGCTCTATAGTCAATAAAATATTGTCGCTATTCAGGGTATCAATGTTTCCAGTCAGAGATTCCGACCAAACCCCCCCAGCACTGCACATCCATGCTGGGGCGATTGCTGGTCGCAGTATAACATCAGTATGTGTGTATATACTTTTTAGAGTATTTTCCAGCCTCCTATCAGCTGGATCTTTGAGGGCGGCCGTATCAGGAGACGGTAACGCCACTTGTTTTGATAAGCGTGTGAGCGCCTTATCTACCCTAGGGGGTGTTTCCCAGCGCGCCCTAACCTCTGGCGGGAAAGGGTATAATGCCAATAACTTCTTTGAAATTAGCAACTTCCTATCGGGGGTAACCCACGCTTCATCACACACTTCAATCAATTTATCTGATTCAGGAAAAACTACAGGTAGTTTTTTATCACACCCCACATAATACCCATTTTTGTGGTACTTGTAGTATCAGAAATATGTAACGCCTCCTTCATTGCCGTGATTATGTAACGTGTGGCCCTACTGGAAAATACGTTTGTTTCTTCACCGTCGACACTGGAGTCAGTGTCCGTGTCTATGTCGACCGACTGAGGTAATGGGCGTTTTAAAGCCCCTGACGGTGTTTGAGACGCCTGGACAGGTACTTATTGGTTTGCCGGCCGTCTCATATCGTCAACCGACCTTGTAGCGTGTTGACACTATCACGTAATTCCATAAATAAAGCCATCCATTCCGGTGTCGACTCCCTAGGGGGTGACATCCCATTACAGGCAATTGCTCCGCCTCCACTAACATCGTCCTCATACCTGTCGACACACACGTACCGACACACAGCACACACACAGGGAATGCTCTGATAGAGGACAGGACCCCACTAGCCCTTTGGGGAGACAGAGGGAGAGTTTGCCAGCACACACCAAGGCGCTATAATTATACAGGGACAACCTTATAGTAAGTGTTTTCCCTTATAGCAGCTTAATATATATTAATATCGCCAAAATATGCCCCCCCCCTCTGTTTTAACCCTGTTTCTGTAGTGCAGTGCAGGGGAGAGCCTGGGAGCCTTCCCACCAGCGGATCTGTGTGGGAAAAATGGCGCTGTGTGCTGAGGAGATAGGCCCCGCCCCCTTCACGGCGGGCTCTTCTCCCGTTTTTTTCTGTAATCCTGGCGGGGGTTAAATACATCCATATAGCCCAGGGGCTATATGTGATGTATTTTTAGCCAGTAAAGGTAATTACATTGCTGCCCAGGGCGCCCCCCCCCCCAGCGCCCTGCACCCTCAGTGACCGCGGTGTGAAGTGTGCTGAGAGCAATGGCGCACAGCTGCAGTGCTGTGCGCTACCTTAAGAAGACTGGGACGTCTTCAGCCGCCGATTTCTGGACCTCTTCTCTCTTCAGCATCTGTAAGGGGGCCGGCGGCGCGGCTCCGGTGACCCATCCAGGCTGTACCTGTGATCGTCCCTCTGGAGCTAGTGTCCAGTAGCCTAAGAAGCCAATCCATCCTGCACGCAGGTGAGTTCGCTTCTTCTCCCCTTAGTCCCGCGTTGCAGTGAGCCTGTTGCCAGCAGGACTCACTGAAAATAAAAAACCTAACAAACTTTTATTCTAAGCAGCTCTTTAGGAGAGCCACCTAGATTGCACCCTTCTCGGCCGGGCACAAAAACCTAACTGAGGCTTGGAGGAGGGTCATAGGGGGAGGAGCCAGTGCACACCACCTAGTGGTCAAACTTTTAATTTTGTGCCCTGTCTCCTGCGGAGCCGCTATTCCCCATGGTCCTGACGGAGTCCCCAGCATCCACTAGGACGTCAGAGAAATAAGTAGTAGCGAACTGTGAGGCGCGAAAAGAGAGACCGGGAAGCAGAGTGCGGGAGTGTGTGTGCGGCTAGCCAGCGCGGGAGTGCGGAGAGTCGGGGGGGACGACGCGTGGCTGCCTGAATCGGAAGGAGTGGGGCACCGGCGCTAAGGAGGGCCTGCTGCCGCCGAGAGCCACCGGGACAGCGTGACCACGAAAAGGGGAGCCACCAGCCACAGCCCACTAGCCGGGACCCGACAGGGGCCGCCAGACCATGCGCCCCTGAAGGGGCCGGAGAGAGTAAAGCAGCCTGAAGGACGAGGCTGGCTGCGTCTTACCACTGCCTGTAGAGCCCCAGTGGAGTTGAAGGGTGACAAGGCTGCTGGATGACAGGTACCCACCACAATGACAGCCCTGTATCCCCTTTTCGCCAAGGGACACTTAGCAGGGGAATTGGGACAGTTCTTCTCCCATTCCCTTCTACTCGACCCCCGGCTAATTACCAGTGCACTGCTGTAGCTGTAGAGACTATGGCCCTCATTCCGAGTCGTTCGCTCGGTATTTTTCATCGCATCGCAGTGAAATTCCGCTTAGTGCGCATGCGCAATATTCGCACTGCGACTGCGCCAAGTATCTTTGCTATGAAGATAGTATTTTTACTCACGGCTTTTTCATCGCTCCGGCGATCGTAATGTGATTGACAGGAAATGGGTGTTACTGGGCGGAAACAGGCCGTTTTATGGGAGTGTGGCTGAAAACGCTACCGTTTCCGGAAAAAACGCAGGAGTGGCCGGAGAAACGGGGGAGTGGTTGGGCGAACGCTGGGTGTGTTTGTGACGTCAAACCAGGAACGACAAGCACTGAACTGATCGCACAGGCAGAGTAAGTCTGGAGCTACTCTAAAACTGCTAAGTAGTTTGTGAGCGCAATATTGCGAATACATCGGTCGCAATTTTAAGATGCGCCCAGTAGGCGGCGGCTTAGCGTGTGTAACTCTGCTAAATTCGCCTTGCGACCGATCAACTCGGAATGAGGGCCTATATTCAAGTCAGTATTCTGAGCCACCACTGTGTCTAAGTCTAGGCAGCCCTAGAGCCATTACCTGACCCACAGCCTTATAGAGACACACTGGCCCTAAAGGCATATCACCATTAACCGGCACCCTTTTGTAAAGTCATCAATATTTCTGCATGCCAACGGGACCACAGCTAGGGGCAGTGTTTTAGGCTTTAGGCTATGCCAAACCCTCAGCCTTAATAAGTTGATCCTACCCCAGCAGCTATACAATGAACTGAGATATCTGCTCAGCTGCATGTGCTAATTCTTTATTCCCTGGAGTCCATTGTTTAGCCCTCTGAGCTACCACTGGCGATCGTCCACTAGACTTTGGACTCATTATTGTCCCTGCTGTCTGCAGTGTGCAGGATTTGCCAAATCAAACAGTGGAAAATGAACCCTTCTACAATTTGGTGATTATTCTGTGCCTTGCATAGACTTATACTTGAACTTCTCCGGATTGTGTATCAGGCCTGAGACTGCCATTACTGCGCCCACAGCGCCATCTTGCGGTGTTTTAGCATACTGTTTGATTATTCCTGAGTTAAGCTATTTCTGACAGTTCCAGTATTATGATACCACTCATGCCTATTAAGCAAATGATATGTGATACTACTCATGACTATCAAGCAAGTGATATGTGTTAACACTTATGCATAATATACAAATGATATGTGATGTTCCGCAAATTTTCTAGGATAGCGTTGATTTATTTGCCGGTATTTGAATACAACTAAATGGTGACTTTCTTTCCCTGATTTAAATAAACGTGTTGTCACCATCCGTTTGCATTTCCTTGATTGGTGGGGTCCTCCTTCGGGTGATCATTCTTTTGCCACAGACTCCTGAGGAAGCAGTTGTGAGAGGTCCCGAAGCCGCAAGCGTCATCCGGGAAAAGCAGGTACAACTTCACTTACACACAGGGGTACTATTACATAAGCAGCAGTACTATGGGCATTAATAAAGGGGCACTACAGTGTGGTGTAATATGAATTTGGGGCACTATGTGCGATGTAATGTGAATAAGATTGTGCTACCATGTGGCATACTTTTAAATGAGGATACTATTGTGTAACCACTCACCTCCTTGTGAGACCACACCCTTTATTTGTGGTGCGCGGTGTGTACAGTCTCGTGTGATAGTAAAGAAAAATCCTGCGAGACACCGGCGCGATGTCCCTGGCCAGGCTGCTACTCCGTGACATTCAGGTAGTGTGTGTGTGTGTGTGTGTTTTGGGGGCCCCCACACCTTCATTGCCATGGGCCCCCACCAGCCTTAATCCGGCCCTGATCCCGCCCCAAACCAATCCTAAAGCCCTAAACCAACCCCAAATCCCTATACAAGTGAGAAAAGCCTTACCAGCAGGCTGCAGCAGCAACACACTGACACAGCCGCCGGCGCCGCTAATTGACCAGGCTCGTGTCCCGGGCCGCTCCTGCTTGGCGCTCTGGCGGCTCCTCACACACACAGCAGAAACAGAGAGGCAGCATGCGCTGAGGACTATAAGAGGAGGGGCGGTCCGGACGAGCTTCCTGCTGTGACTGGTGCTGCGGTGCAACGTCAGCGCACTGCACAGCACACAGCACGGGCGGGGACTGGCTGGCAGGATGACAGGTGACCTGGGGCACTGAGGGGTGAACATAGGACTCGGAAGGGGGCGCCCGCTGAAAAAAAAATCTTGAACACACAGCGGGTGGCCCGCAGCTACCGTGATGCCGGGAACAATATATTATTGTTTAACCTTATGATGAAATGCAGGCGCTGCTGCCTGGACCTTGGGGCCCCTAACAACAACAGGGCCCGGGGCGTGTGTCCCCTTTGACCCCCCCTGTCGGCGGGCCTGTATATATATATATATATATATATACTAGATGATTCATCACGCCCTACGGGCGCTCTTCACACCGTCATAAGGGGCTACGCCCCCTTAACCCTTGCACACCCTTGTGGCGTGCAATATTTTTATTATATGGAGTATTACCTCCAATCATAATTGTGTGAGTGGTTAACTATTGCACGGACAAAGGGCGTGCAATGGGTCGAAGCCTCTTGCAATGGCATGAACAGCGACGCAGGGCCTGATGAATTACCTAGTAGATGCTTTGGTTGGAGGAGTGGCGGCTGCGGAGAAGACACGGATGGGATCCGGGGGTGCCGCGGGAGGAGAAGGGGCGGTTGTGGTGGTGCCGCAGGTGGGGCTGGTGCGGTGATGCCACCGGTGGTAGATGGTGCGTGGGTGGAGTCCGGAAGCCCCGCAGGTGGGGGAGGAGTAGTTGTGGGGGTGCCCTTGGTGGGGGAGAGGCGGATGCGGTGGTGCAGCAGGTGGGGGAAGGGCGGGTGCGAGGGTGCTGCAGGTGGGGGAGGGGGTCCGGAGCTACCGTGGATGCTGGAGGGAGTGTGTGGGGGTGCCCCGGATGGGGCCCAGAGGTACTGCGAGTGGAGGAGGGGTGGGTAGTGCTTCTCCTACTTCTCCTCCTGTCAGCAGTTAAGCTGCTGTTCTCCCTTTGGCAGTGGCTATCCCAGAGACTCGCACAGTAGCCAAGCAGCCAGTCACTATTGTTAGCGCTGGTGCCCCAAGGCGCCGCATTACAGAGAAGAAGATGCACTCAAGAAACTACAGCTCCCAGCAGCCCTAAGGGCCGGAATGCTTTGGCGCTAAGGGCTGCTGGGAGCTGTTGTTTATTTAGTGCATCTGGGGGGTAATTCTGAGTTGATCGCAGCAGGAACTTTGTTAGCAGTTCGACAAAACCATGTGCCCTGCAGGTGGGGGCAGATATAACATGTGCAGAGAGAGTTAAATTTGGGTGTGGCATGTCCAATCTGCAATCTAAATTGCTGTGTAAAAAATAAGATTTTACTCACCGGTAAATCTATTTCTCGTAGTCCGTAGTGGATGCTGGGGACTCCGTAAGGGCCATGGGGAATAGCGGCTCCGCAGGAGACTGAGCACATTTAAGAAAGCTTTAGGACTACCTGGTGTGCACTGGCTCCTCCCCCTATGACCCTCCTCCAGACCTCAGTTAGGATACTGTGCCCGGAAGAGCTGACACAATAGGAAAGGATTTTGAATCCCGGGTAAGACTCATACCAGCCACACCAATCACACCGTATAACTCGTGATACTATACCCAGTTAACAGTATGAACATAACAGAGCCTCTCAACGGATGGCTCAACAATAACCCTTTTAGTTAACAATAACTATATACAAGTAATGCAGACAGTCCGCACTTGGGACGGGCGCCCAGCATCCACTATGGACTACGAGAAATAGATTTACCGGTGAGTAAAATCTTATTTTCTCTGACGTCCTAGTGGATGCTGGGGACTCTGTAAGGACCATGGGGATTATACCAAAGCTCCCAAACGGGCGGGAGAGTGCGGATGACTCTGCAGCACCGAATGAGAGAACTCCAGGTCCTCCTCAGCCAGGGTATCAAATTTGTAGAATTTTGCAAACGTATTTGCCCCTGACCAAGTAGCAGCTCGGCAAAGTTGTAAAGCCGAGACCCCTCGGGCAGCCGCCCAAGATGAGCCCACCTTCCTTGTGGAATGGGCCTTTACTGATTTAGGATGCGGCAGTCCAGCCGCAGAATGCGCCAGCTGAATTGTGCTACAAATCCAGCGAGCAATAGTCTGCTTTGAAGCAGGAGCACCCAACTTGTTGGGTGCATACAGGATAAATAGCGAGTCAGTTTTCCTGACTCCAGCTGTCCTGGAAACATAAATTTTTAGGGCCCTGACTACATCCAGTAACTTGGAATCCTCCAAGTCCCTAGTAGCCGCAGGCACTACAATAGGTTGGTTCAAGTGAAAAGCTGACACCACCTTAGGGAGAAACTGAGGACGGGTCCTCAATTCTGCCCTATCCATATGGAAAATCAAATAAGGGCTTTTACATGACAAAGCCGCCAACTCTGATACACGCCTGGCCGAAGCCAAGGCCAATAACATGACCACTTTCCACGTGAGATATTTTAGATCCACGGTTTTCAGTGGTTCAAACCAATGTGATTTTAGGAAACTCAACACCACGTTGAGATCCCAGGGTGCCACTGGAGGCACAAAGGGGGACTGAATATGCAGCACTCCTTTTACAAATGTCTGAACTTCAGGTAGTGAAGCTAGTTCCTTCTGGAAGAAAATCGACAGAGCCGAGATCTGTACCTTAATGGAGCCTAATTTTAGGCCCATAGTCACTCCTGCCTGTAGGAAGTGTAGAAATCGACCCAGTTGAAATTCCTCTGTTGGGGCCTTACTGGCCTCACACCAAGCCACATATTTTCGTCATATGCGGTGATAATGTTTAACAGTTACATCCTTCCTGGCTTTAATCAGCGTAGGGATGCCCTTTTCCTTTAGGATCCGGCGTTCAACCGCCATGCCGTCAAACGCAGCCGCGGTAAGTCTTGGAACAGACAGGGCCCCTGCTGCAGCAGGTCCTGTCTGAGCGGCAGAGGCCATGGGTCCTCTGAGATTAACTCTTGAAGTTCCGGGTACCAAGACCTTCTTGGCCAATCCGGAACAACAAGTATCGTTCTTACTCCTCTTTTCCTTATTATCCTCAGCACCTTGGGTATGAGAGGAAGAGGAGGGAACACATAAACTGACCGGTACACCCACGGTGTCACTAGAGCGTCTACCGCTATCGCCTGAGGGTCCCTTGACCTGGCGCAATATTTTTCTAGTTTTTTGTTGAGGCGGGACGCCATCATGTCCACCTGTGGTCTTTCCCAACGGTTTACCAGCATTTGGAAGACTTCTGGATGAAGTCTCCACTCTCCCGGGTGGAGGTCGTGCCTGCTGAGGAAGTCTGCTTCCCAGTTGTCCACTCCCGGAATGAACACTGCTGTCAGTGCTAACACGTGATTTTCCGCCCATCGGAGAATCCTTGTGACTTCTGCCATTGCCGCCCTGCTTCTTGTGCCGCCCTGTCGGTTTACATGGGCGACCGCCGTGATGTTGTCTGACTGGATCAGAACCGGTTGGTTTTGAAGCAGGGCCTTTGCCTGACTCAGGGCATTGTAAATGGCCCTCAATTCCAGAACATTTATATGTAGGGAAGTCTCGTGACTTGTCCAAAGTCCTTGGAAGTTTCTTCCCAATGTGACTGCCCCCCAGCCTCGAAGGCTGGCATCCGTGGTCACCAGGACCCAGTCCTGTATGCCGAATCTGCGGCCCTCCACGAGATGAGCACTCTGCAGCCACCACAAGAGAGACACCCTGGTCCTTGGAGACAGGGTTATCAGCCGATGCATTTGAAGATGCGATCCGGACCATTGGTCCAAGAGGTCCCACTGAAAAATTCTGGCATGGAACCTGCCGAATGGGATCGCTTCGTAGGAAGCTACCATCTTTCCCAGAACTCGTGTGCAGTGATGTACCGACACCTGTCTTGGTTTTAGGAGGCCTCTGACCAGAGATGACAGCTCCTTGGCTTTTTCCTCTGGGAGAAACACTTTTTTCTGGACTGTGTCCAGAATCAGTCCCAGGAACAGTAGGCGTGTCGCAGGAACCAGCTGTGACTTTGGAATATTCAGAATCCAACCATGCTGGTGTAGCACCTCCTGAGATAGTGCTACGCCCACTAACAACTGCTCTCTGGATCTCGCTTTTATCAGGAGATCGTCCAAGTATGGGATAATTGAAACTCCCTTTTTTCGAAGGAGTATCATCATTTCGGCCATTACCTTGGTAAATACCCTCGGTGCCGTGGACAGGCCGAACGGCAACGTCTGGAATTGGTAATGGCAATCCTGTACCACAAATCTGAGGTACTCCTGGTGAAGATTGTAAATGGGGAGATGTAGGTAAGCATCCTTGATGTCCAAAGATACCATGTAATCCCCCTCTTCCAGGCTTGCAACCACCGCCCTGAGCGATTCCATCTTGAACCTGAATTTTTTTAGATATGTGTTCAAGGATTTTAAATTTAAAATGGGTCTCACCGAACCATCCGGTTTCGGTACCACAAACATTGTGGAGTAGTAACCCCGTCCTTGTTGAAGTAGGGGCACTTTTACTATCACCTGCTGGGAATACAGCTTGTGAATCGCCTCTAACACCGCCTCCCTGTCTGCGGGAGTCGTTGGTAAGGCAGATTTGAGGAAACGGCGGGGAGGTAATGTCTCGAATTCCAGCTTGTACCCCTGAGATACCACTTGAAGGATCCAGGGGTCCACCAGTGAGCGAGCCCACTGATTGCTGAAATATTTGAGACGGGCCCCCACCGTACCTGTCACCGCCTGTTGAGCCCCAACGTCATGCGGTGGACTTAGCTGATGAAGCGGGGGAGGACTTGTGTTCCTGGGAACTGGCTGAATGCTGCAGCTTTTTCCCTCTACCTCTGCCTCTGGGCAGAAAGGACGCGCCTCTACCTCGCCTGTTCTTTTGGGGACGAAAGGACTGCACCTGATAATACGGTGCTTTCTTTGGTTGTGAGGGGACATGTGGTAAGAAGGCTGACTTCCCAGCCGTTGCTGTGGACACTAGGTCCGAAAGACCATCCCCAAACAACTCCTCACCCTTGTAAGGCAAAACTTCCATGTGCCTTTTAGAATCTGCATCTCCTGTCCACTGCCAGGTCCATAACCCTCTTCTGGCAGAAATGGACAGCGCACTGATTTGAGATGCCAGCCGGCAAATATCCCTCTGTGCATCTCTTATGTAAAAGACCGCGTCTTTAATATGCTCTATGTTAAGCAATATAGTGTCCCTGTCTAGGGTGTCAATGTTTTCTGACAGGGATTCCGACCACGCCGCTGCAGCACTGCACATCCAGGCTGAAGCAATAGCTGGTCTCAGTATAACACCAGTGTGTGTATATATAGCCTTCAGGAGAGCCTCCTGCTTTCTATCCGCAGGCTCCTTTAGGGCGGCCGTATCCGGAGACGGTAGTGCCACCTTTTTTGACAAACGTGTGAGCGCTTTATCCACCCTAGGTGGTGTTTCCCAACGTGACCAATCCTCTGGCGGGAAAGGGTATGCCATTAGTAATCTTTTTGGAATCACCAATTTTCTATCGGGGGAAGCCCATGCTACCTCACACACATCATTTAATTCTTCAGAAGGGGGAAAAACTACTGGAAGTTTTTTCTCCCCAAACATAATACCCTTTTTTGTGGTACCTGGGGTTACATCAGAAATTTGTAAAACATTTTTCATAGCCTCAATCATATAACGAGTGGCCCTAGTGGACATTACGTTTGCGTCATCGTCGTCGACACTGGTATCAGTATCCGTGTCGACATCTGTGTCTGCCATCTGAGGGAACGGGCGCTTTAAAGCCCCTGATGGCCCTTGAGACGCCTGGGCAGGCACGAGCTGAGAAGCCGTCTGTCCCACATTTGGCATGTCGTCAACTTTCTTATGTAAGGAGTCGACTCTTTCGCGTAATTCCTTCCACAAGTCCATCCACTCAGGTGTCTGCCCCGCAGGGGGTGACAACACATTTATAGGCACCTGCTCCTCCTCCACATCAGCCTCCTCATCAAACATGTCGACACAGTCGTACCGACACACCGCACACACACAGGGAATGCTCTGATAGAAGACAGGACCCCACGAAGCCCTTTGGGGAGACAGAGGGAGAGTATGCCAGCACACACCAGAGCGCTATATAATACAGGGATTAACTAAATTATATCCCCTTATAGCTGCTATACACTTATATTGCGCCTAAATTTGTGCCCCCCCTCTTTTTTACCCTTTCTGTAGTGTAGTCTGCAGGGGAGAGCCAGGGAGCTTCCTTCCAGCGGAGCTGTGAGGGAAAAATGGCGCCAGTGTGCTGAGGGAGATAGCTCCGCCCCCTTTTCGCTGACTTTTCTCCCGCGATTTTGTGTATTCTGGCAGGGGTAATTATCACATATATAGCCTCTGGGGCTATATATTGTGATATTTTTGCCAGCCAAGGTGTATTTATTGCTGCTCCGGGCGCCCCCCCCCTAGCGCCCTGCAACCTCAGTGACTGCAGTGTGAAGTGTGTAATGAGTAGCAATGGCGCACAGCTGCAGTGCTGTGCGCTACCTTGGAGAAGACTGATGTCTTCAGCCGCCGATTTTCCGGACTCTTCTTGCTTCTGGCTCTGTAAGGGGGCCGGCGGCGCGGCTCCGGGACCGAACCTCAATGGACGGTTCCATGCGGTCGATCCCTCTGGAGCTAATGGTGTCCAGTAGCCTAAGAAGCCCAAGCTAGCTGCAAGCAGGTAGGTTCGCTTCTTCTCCCCTTAGTCCCTCGGTGCAGTGAGCCTGTTGCCAGCAGGTCTCACTGTAAAATAAAAAACCTAAAATATACTTTCTTTTCTAGGAGCTCAGGAGAGCCCCTAGTGTGCATCTAGCTCGAGCCAGGCACAGGATTCTAACTGAGGTCTGGAGGAGGGTCATAGGGGGAGGAGCCAGTACACACCAGGTAGTCCTAAAGCTTTCTTAGATGTGCCCAGTCTCCTGCAGAGCCGCTATTCCCCATGGTCCTTACGGAGTCCCCAGCATCCACTAGGACGTCAGAGAAATAAAGCAGCCAGTATTTACCCTGCACAGAAACAAAATAACCCACCCAAATCTAACTCTCTCTGCACATGTTATATCTGCCCCCCCTGCTGTGCACATGGTTTTGCCCAACTGCTAACAAAGTTCCTGTTGCGATCAACTCAGAATTCCCCCCCTACTTCCCTGTGATGCGGCGCGTTGGGACACTGGTGCTTACAATAGTGACTGGCTGGCAGAATTGACTGACTGGCTGAATCAATCTAAAAGGTGAGAGTGCTGTGCAGTGTCAGTGACACTGCACACAGGCCGGCGCTAGCACCAGCCACCCTAGCACTGGCCCTGACTGCACACCCACTGCACTGCACAGCACTGTCACCTTTTACATTGATTCAGCGTCCATACATTACCCTCGGCGATATCACCCTCTCTATCCGTTACGTTAGCCATCTCGGGGCTTCCAGACTGACAGCCCAGGTGCTGTGTTGCGGAGACAGGGCCTCTGGGAATTTGGGTGCGGCTGTGGAGGGGAGGCACTTCTGTGACATCACACGCAGAGGAGGCTCCGGGGCTCAGAGAGTATGTGGCGCAGGGAGGGCTATGAAAGCCTTCCACTGCACCGCTTACATACACATCTATGCCGGTGGCCGCAGCACCTTTTGTTCCACCTGCGCCGCGGCTAGGGAGTGGGGATTGTTGATGCTGGAAGGGGCAGGTGGACTGGCAGCAGTACATAGGATAATGCAGTAAAAGTTTTTCTCTTTCCTATCTACAGCGCAGAGACTTGCTACAGGTGCAGTGGCATATCCTCCAGCTGTACCTTTTTGGCAGGTACAGTACCTTTTTTTATGGTCTGCACCGATTTTTGACTCTCCAAACTTCCATTGAAAGTATAGGAAAAGGGGCGTGGTCACGCTGCTGTACCCATGGCCACGCCCCCTTTTTGAATTTGTATTAATTTTTTATGTGTAAATTGTTGGAGGGTATGTTGCTGCAGATGTAGTGGGCCTATTTTGGGGTGTGGGGCTGGAGCTGCAGCTCCATCAGTCCAATTGTTAATCCTGCTCTGGGAAAACACAGCAGCCAGAGGGCAGAGCCTCCCATTGGATGTAACCTGTGTGAGAGGGCGTTTCTCACCCAATCAGCTGTGGCCTGGATGTGATAGACCTGCTGCTAACCCAATAAGAGCTCCTAGCCACGCCCAGCATTAGAGACACAGGCACAGAGTCACAGATTTGGGCTATTATATATGTATAAATAAATATATATATATATATCATATGTCATTATCTCAGTACGAGACCTAAAAATTGGGAATTTTGGATAAGGAATGCTCAACCTGTACTATATACCATGACCATGTTTGTGGCAGTTGAGCCTGTTGCCCCCCTCCCCCATTTTCGGGGGGCAGAGGCATGACAAAATAGATCCCAAGTCCTCTTTATATCACATTTATGCACTTAACTTGAGAGCTTGTTGTTATTCAGTTACAATACCCTTAATTAAATAACACATTTTAACATACTGTCATACCCAGGATTCACACTTATTACCTGTTGCATTCCAGTCAAACACACTATTTATTGAGCTATTTGATCCTGCATAAAAACTATGAGAACTATGGGGGTAATTCTGTGTTGATCGCAGCAGCAAGTTTGTTAGCAATTGGGAAAAACCATGTGCACTGCAGGGGGGGCAGATATAACATGTGCAGAGAGAGTTAGATTTGGGTGGGTTATTTTGTTTCTGTGCAGGGTAAATACTGGCTGCTTTATTTTTACACTGCAATTTAGATTTCAGTTTAAACACACCCCACCCAAATCTACCTCTCTCTACACATGTTATATCTGTCCCCCCTGCACTGCACATGGTTTTGCCCAACTGCTAAAAAAAATTGCTGCTGCGATCAATTCAGAATTAGGCCCAATATGAAGCTACTTGTACTTTGTCAAAAAATAATCAACATTGCAACTGAGCAGATCTATGTAGTGTACAGCCACACATTCGATCCCTTGCAGCAACACACTACATAGATCTGCTCAGCTGAAATGCTGATAATTTCTTCACAAGGTATAGGGTAAGCTTTAAATTACTGTAGGCAGAATTCGCTAGGTTAGATAGCTAAATTAATAGACTGTCTGACTGTAATGCTACAGGCAATGGGTTCGAATCCCGGGTATGTCAGCATCTTGAAATTTAATAGTGTGACTGAAAAACAAAGAGCTCTCAAGTTCAGTTCATGAATGTTGTATAGGTATTAGCGATAGAAGAGGTACGGGTAGGAGATAGGGGCGGTCAGGAGATGCTGGGCTTCAAAAAGGGGCCAAGTTGCAACTGAAAGTAAATAAAACAGATAATTGACTAGTGCAGCCAACAACGCCCCCGACCTTGCAGTGCTTTGTGCGGTGGCACACTCCTCACACACCTAGTTACGGCCCTGTGCTTGTAATATCATGATGTCACATCTTTGGTACAGGGCAGGGCAGATTATCATCTATGATATAAACCTGATTAAAAGATTAATGTTTGTAGAAGACCCTATAAGCTATTATTTTCTCTTGTCACTCTTTTTCCGACTGTCATGGTTGAAAATTAGGGGCGACACTTGAAAAACACCCAGGCTTTAGGGATATCTGCTATTTTCTTTACAGGCTAGTAGATGAGCCACGGCCCAGAAAGCTGCTGTCTGGATCATCCTTAGGATGCTTGGGTCACAAAGTTTCTCCCTAGTCTAGGTGGCAAGCCATAGTAGGGTTGCCCAGAGCTCCATCTGGCTCCTCCTTGGTCACAGTGGACTGACCCCTTTGTTTAACAAATTTATGTGGGGTCCAAAGTAATGTGTAATTATATTTATAGAGCAATTTTTATTTACTAATTATATTAAATTGAAAGTATAAATTCATTCTAAATAGGACCCAACTAATTTTATTGCAGGACAACAATTTAATATTCAACCCCCGGTAAGTGACAACAACTTAATATGTCTGTACATAAATTTATCTCTGGACCTTTATAAGAAGCCTTCAGAAGATACAGAGGAGTGGACAGTAGGATAATGTGTTAAATGTTGACATTCACAGTGTTGACACTGACATAATGCCGGCATTGCCGGAATATCAGCAATGTGAATATCAACAGTCAGCATATTGATAATGTATTTGTCCGCTGATGACTGAACTAACCTTAAACGATAACTATAGCCTAATCCTATCTCAAACCGCTAACTGACCCTCTGGAGCCAGCAGCCATACTGGAAAGAGCGGAGGACGTCAGCATGGAGAAGACGGGTCCAACCGCAAGGAGACCAGCCGTTCACAGCCGCGAAGTGGAGCAGCTGCAACAGACCGCTCATTAAAGCAGAGCACCCGGGAGCAACAATTCCAACCACAGGTCTACAAGATTAAGGTAGTTTGTAGGGTCAGTTAGCGGTTAGGCTGTAATAACTATACGGACTCTATCACTATTACCTTCAATACTAACCAGAAAAGCTGCACCAAATCATAAGAGAGCTTATTTATTTTTATTTTATTTATTTTTTTGCTCTATTTTATCTTTTATTGTATTTCTTTTAATTTAACTCTCTTTTCTTTCTATACTCACTATTTTCTTTTAGGACAACATTGTTACACATAGCGCTCTACCCTTTTCTATCATACATTAATATAGAGCTGCTTACAAATCATAGGCGCAATAAACATTTTCTTTCCAATACATTATTATAGATTTACATTTTAAATTCTCTTATCTATTGCTAAATCATTAACCTTGCCATCTGTTCAAGTTGACACATGGTTTAACCTTAGACATTATGGAGGTCATTCCGAGTTGATCGCTCGCTAGCTACTTTTTGCAGCGCTGCAATCAGATAGTCACCGCCTATGGGGGAGTGTATTTTAGCTTTGCAAGCGTGCAAACGCTTTTGCAGCCAAGCGGTACAAAAAAGTTTTGTACTCGGTTTCTGAGTTGCCCAGAACTTACTCAGCTCCTGCGATCACTTCAGCCTGTTCGTGTCCGGAATTGACGTCAGACACCCGCCCTGCAAACGCTTGGACATGCCTGCGTTTTCCCAACCACTCCCAGCAAATGGTCAGTTGACACCCATAAACACCTTCTTCCTGTCAATCTCCTTGCGATCGGCTGTGCGAATGGATTCTTCATAAAATCCATCGCTCAGCAACGATCCGCTTTGTACCCGAATGACGTGCCTGCGCAGTGCGGTACATACGCATGCTCAGTAGTGACCTGATCGCTGCGCTGCGAAAAACATCAGCGTGCGATCAGGTAGGAATGACCCCCCTATAACCATGAAGGATAGTGTCATTTGTTTTGCGATTCCTGGAATCTGCTTTACTGTAGCATTTTCTTGCGTGTTAAAAATACATCTTGCTCCCTAGTCCATTCTACGTCTTGTCAGTCACAGTAGGCTATACATGGTTACACAAATATAATCCATAGATAGATTGGCAGACTGAAGAATTTGATAAATGGGGCCAGTTTTGTTTTCTTTTAAGTCAAAATACTCCTGTAGTCACTGATATTCCTGAAGGACTACAATCAGACTAAGCTGATTTTAAGGATGCTATTTGCCAAAAAGTTTGCATACAGTAGAAGTTTCCTCCGCAGAGACTCTTTTATTACTATATTGATTTAATCCATATCCTGTTCTCCCTAGAGCAGGGGTGGGGAACCTTTTTTCCACCGAGGGCCATTCGGATATTTATAAAATCCTTCGGGGGCCATACAAAAATTCTCAACTTAAAAAATGACCCTGCCCCCCCAGTAGGTCTGCCCCTTAGAGGTGCTGTGTGTGCGCGCCGGAGGCGCGCACACGCCCAAAAAATGGGTGTGGCCAGTTAAAATGGGACGTGATACACATATGCCCCCAATAGTGCGGTGCCAGATCCACAATTGCCCCCACAGTGCCAGGTATACAAATGCCCCCCACAGTTCCAGGTATACAAATGCCCCTCACAGTGCCAGGTATACAGATGCCCCCACAGTGCCAGGTGTACAAATGCCCCCCACAGTGCCAGGTATACAAATGCCCTCACAGTGCCAGGTATACAGAATCCCCCACAGTGCCAGGTATACAAATGCCCCCCACAGTGCCAGGTATACAAATGCCCTCACAGTGCCAGGTATACAAATGCCCCCCACAGTGCCAGGTATACAGATGCCCCCACAGTGCCAGGTATACAGATGCCCCCAGAGTGCCAGGTATACAGATGCCCCCACAGTGCCAGGTATACAGATGCCCCCACAGTGCCAGGTGTACAAATGCCCCCCACAGTGCCAGGTATACAGATGCCCCCACAGTGCCAGGTATACAAATGCCCCCCACAGTGCCAGGTATACAGATGCCCCCACAGTGCCAGGTATACAAATGCCCCCCACAGTGCCAGGTATACAGATGCCCCCACAGTGCCAGGTATGCAGATGCCCCCACAGTGCCAGGTATACAGATGCCTCCACAGTGCCAGGTATACAAATGCCCCTCACAGTGCCAGGTATACAGATGCCCCCACAGTGCCAGGTATACAGATGCCCCCACAGTGCCAGGTATGCAGATGCCCCCACAGTGCCAGGTATACAGATGCCCCCACAGTGCCAGGTATACAAATGCCCCCCACAGTGCCAGGTATACAAATGCCCCCCACAGTGCCAGGTATGCAGATGCCCTCCCCCCTCCCCTCCGTGCTGCTTACCTTGGGACACGGAGGAGAGCACGGCTGTCGGGTCAGGGCAGGGAGGAGAGCGCGGCTATATCAGGCTGCGGCGGCGTGTACTACTTCAAACCAGCCGCCGGTTCGAGAGCCAATCAGAGCTCGCGGACCGGCAGCCGCGGCTCCTGATTGGCTGCCGGTCCGCGAGCTCTGATTGGCTCACGAACCGGCGGCTGGTTTGAAGTAATACACGCCGCCGCAGCCGCACGAGAGCCGCGCTCTCCTCCGTCTCCCTGTTCTAACAGCTGAGACACGCTGCCGCCGGACTGAGCGGCAGCGTGTCTCACTGACACCAACTGGTGGGCCGGACCAAACGGCTTTGCGGGCCGTATACGGCCCGCGGGCCGGAGGTTCCCCACCCCTGCCCTAGAGGAACAGTTTATCTGAGCCAGAAAAGAATATACTGAAAAACCCCCAAAACATTTTATTTGTTTTTTTTTCCATGTTACTGCTGGTTCAGATTTATTCTTTGTGATAAATAAACAGAACAGTGCTCTTTGTAGCTGCATCGATTATAGTAAGGTATTTAAAATCATGATTAGGGGCAAATACTAGGGTAGATGTATTAACCTGGAGAAGGCATAAGGAAGTGATAAACCAGTGATATGTGCAAGGTGATAAATGCACCAGCCAATCAGCTCCTAACTAATTTACACATAGGAGCTGATTGGCTGGTGCCTTTATCACCTTGCACATATCACTGGTTTATCACTTCCTTATGCCTTCTCCAGGTTAATACATCTGCCCCACTGTCTTCCCTTCATTCCTTATTTAATTAACCAGCTGTGAAGTGAAAAAGTATTTACTAAACTTGACTATTGAGTAGTTTGCAATTAAAGGAGATATGTATTAAGCCTTCCAAACAGTGTCTAAGTAGAGAAGTTGCCCATAGCAACCAATGAGTTTCTCCCTAACATTTTAGAGAATATACTCGATAAATGCAACCTCTGTGCTGATTTAATTGCTATGGGTAACTTCTCCACTTGTCCACTCTTTAAAAAAGGCTTGAAAGTCCAAATTCTGTGCAAAGAACATTTCTCAGGCATATCTAAGTAATCGTGGTGGGATATGTTCATGATATTATATTATTTATCATCTCTTTGCAAGTTTAATTTTATGTATAGATACTGTTAAAGTTCAAAACAAACATGGGCACAACCCAAAGATTTAAAGTCTATCCATAGGGGTTTTTTTGTGTTTCGTTTTAAATGATCATATATACTTTAACAAAAATGGTTCCCACTTAGTCCAGTTTTACCTTTCATTGATTTATCCCAAAAGGGCTATTTGGTCCATAAAGCAGTTTCATCAAAAGCTAAAATTATGTTTTTTTACTATTTCATCTGTGTTACGCCCTCCTAAAGTTCTTCTACCATTCACTGTGGAAGTCAGTGACTGTGACGTTGGTGCTGGACCAGTTATCTCCTTCAACTTTTCACCACCGCACCTTTTTGTCCTCAAATCTTCAATGAAGAAAAATGTGAATAATTTTTAATTTGAAGCTGCCATAAATAAAATGGACATCTCAGGAGGCCTGTCATTGGTTATAAGGTAACACACAGTCTTTCACTATAGACTTGAAAAACATGGATTACAGTGGGGATTGAAATTCTGGGCACCCCAGGCAAAAATTAATTTTAATGTGCAAAAAGAAGCCAAGGAAAGATGGAAAAATCTCCAAAAGCCATGAAATTACTGATTAGACATTCTTATAACATGTCAAAAAAAGTTTGATTTTATTTCCATCATTTACACTTTTAAAAGAACAGAAAACAAAAAATGGCGTCTGCAAAAGTTTGGGCACCCTGCAGAGTTAATACCTTGTACTGCCCCCTTTGGCAAGTATCACAGCTTGTAAACGCTCTTTGTATCCAGCCAAGAGTCTTTCAATTCTTGTTTGAGGTATCTTCGCCCATTCTTCCTTACAAAAGTCTTCCAATTCTTTAAAATTCCTGGGCTGTCTGTGACGCACTGCTCTTTTAAGGTCTATCCATAGATTTTCAATTATGTTGAGGTCAGGAGATTGTGAAGGCCATGGCAAAACTTTCAGTTTACGCATCTTGATGTAATCCACCGTGGATTTTGAGGTGTGTTTAGGATCATTATCCATTTGTAGAAGACAGCCTCTCTATAACTTCAGCTTTTTCACAGATGGCATCAAGTTAGCGTCCAAAATTTGCTGGAATCTTATTGAATCCATTTTTCCTTCTACTCGTGAAATGTTCCCTGTGCCACTGGCTGCAATACAACCCCATAGTAAATATGACAGGTCTATCTGGTTTTGTTCAAATAATACACATACATGACATTGCTTTATTTTATAAATTTAAATCATCATGATGTCTGGCACTTGATATTCTTATTATTATGTACTGCATGAAATAAGTGTTGAATCCATCTCTGTGGCATGTACGTGTAAATGCTTGTGTTACCATATATTGCTGTGCTCGCTGCGCGTATTTGCAAGTAGAGCGACTCATAATGTGTGTAGTTTGTATGTTCTTTTTATGTAATATTTTTGACTTCGACCAGCAAACAATAGATGCCATCAATTATTAACATAAGGAAAAAAATAAGATTTTACTTACCGATAAATCTATTTCTCGTAGTCCGTAGTGGATGCTGGGGACTCCGTCAGGACCATGGGGAATAGCGGCTCCGCAGGAGACAGGGCACAAAAATAAAGCTTTAGGATCAGGTGGTGTGCACTGGCTCCTCCCCCTATGACCCTCCTCCAAGCCTCAGTTAGGATACTGTGCCCGGACGAGCGTACACAATAAGGAAGGATATTGAATCCCGGGTAAGACTCATACCAGCCACACCAATCACACCGTACAACTTGTGATCTGAACCCAGTTAACAGTATGACAAACGTAGGAGCCTCTGAACAGACGGCTCACAACAATAACAACCCGATTTTTTTGTAACAATAACTATGTACAAGTATTGCAGACAATCCGCACTTGGGATGGGCGCCCAGCATCCACTACGGACTACGAGAAATAGATTTATCGGTAAGTAAAATCTTATTTTCTCTGACGTCCTAAGTGGATGCTGGGGACTCCGTCAGGACCATGGGGATTATACCAAAGCTCCCAAACGGGCGGGAGAGTGCGGATGACTCTGCAGCACCGAATGAGAGAACTCCAGGTCCTCCTTAGCCAGGGTATCAAATTTGTAGAATTTTACAAACGTGTTCTCCCCCGACCACGTAGCTGCTCGGCAGAGTTGTAATGCCGAGACCCCCCGGGCAGCCGCCCAGGATGAGCCCACTTTCCTTGTGGAATGGGCCTTGACAGATTTTGGTTGTGGCAAGCCTGCCACAGAATGTGCAAGTTGAATTGTGCTACAAATCCAACGAGCAATCGTCTGCTTAGAAGCAGGAGCACCCAGCTTGTTGGGTGCATACAATATAAACAGCGAGTCAGACTTTCTGACTCCAGCCGTTCTTGAAATATATATTTTCAATGCCCGGACCACGTCCAACAACTTGGAATCCTCCAAATCGTTAGTAGCCGCAGGCACCACAATAGGCTGGTTCAGGTGAAACGCTGACACCACCTTAGGCAGAAAATGAGGACGCGTCCGCAGTTCTGCCCTGTCCGAATGGAAAATCAGATATGGGCTCTTATATGATAAAGCCGCTAATTCTGATACTCTCCTGGCTGAAGCCAGGGCCAGTAGCATGGTTACTTTCCATGTAAGATATTTCAACTCCACCGATTTGAGTGGCTCAAACCAATGGGATTTGAGAAAATCCAAAACTACATTAAGATCCCACGGTGCCACTGGGGGCACAAACGGGGGCTGTATATGTAGTACTCCTTTTACAAAAGTCTGGACTTCAGGAACTGAAGCCAATTCTTTCTGGAAGAAAATCGACAGGGCCGAAATTTGAACCTTAATGGACCCCAATTTGAGGCCCATAGACAATCCTGTTTGCAGGAAATGTAGGAATCGACCCAGTTGAAATTCCTCCGTGGAGGCCTTCCTGGCCTCACACCACGCAACATATTTTCTCCAAATGCGGTGATAATGTTGTGCAGTCACCTCCTTCCTGGCTTTTACCAGTGTAGGAATGACCTCTTCCGGAATGCCTTTTTCCCTTAGAATTCGGCGTTCAACCGCCATGCCGTCAAACGCAGCCGCGGTAAGTCTTGGAATAGACACGGTCCCTGCTGAAGCAGGTCCCGTCTTAGAGGTAGAGGCCACGGATCCTCCGTGAGCATCTCTTGAAGTTCCGGGTACCAAGTTCTTCTTGGCCAATCCGGAGCCACGAGTATCGTTCTTACTCCCCTTTGCCGTATAATTCTCAGTACTTTTGGTATGAGAGGCAGAGGAGGGAACACATACACTGACTGGAACACCCACGGTGTTACCAGAGCGTCCACAGCTATTGCCTGAGGGTCTCTTGACCTGGCGCAATACCTGTCCAGTTTTTTGTTGAGGCGGGACGCCATCATATCCACCTTTGGTTTTTCCCAACGGTTCACAATCATGTGGAAGACTTCTGGATGAAGTCCCCACTCTCCCGGGTGTAGATCGTGTCTGCTGAGGAAGTCTGCTTCCCAGTTGTCCACTCCCGGAATGAACACTGCTGACAGTGCTATCACATGATCTTCCGCCCAGCGAAGAATCCTTGCAGCTTCTGCCATTGCTGTCCTGCTTCTTGTGCCGCCCTGTCTGTTTACGTGGGCGACTGCCGTGATGTTGTCCGACTGGATCAACACCGGCTGACCCTGAAGCAGGGGTTTTGCCAGACTTAGAGCATTGTAAATCGCTCTTAGCTCCAGTATATTTATGTGAAAAGACATCTCCAGGCTTGACCATACTCCCTGGAAGTTTCTTCCCTGTGTGACCGCTCCCCAGCCTCTCAGACTGGCATCCGTGGTCACCAGGACCCAGTCCTGTATGCCGAATCTGCGGCCCTCTAACAGATGAGCACTGTGCAACCACCACAGAAGAGACACCCTTGTCCGTGGTGATAAGGTTATCCGCTGGTGCATCTGCAGATGCGATCCGGACCATTTGTCCAACAGATCCCACTGAAAAGTTCGTGCGTGGAATCTGCCGAATGGAATCGCTTCGTAAGAAGCCACCATCTTTCCCAGGACTCTTGTGCATTGATGCACAGACACTTTTCCTGGTTTTAGGAGGTTCCTGACAAGTTTGGATAACTCCTTGGCTTTCTCCTCCGGAAGAAACACCTTTTTCTGAACCGTGTCCAGAATCATTCCCAGGAACAGCAGACGTGTTGTCGGTGTCAACTGAGATTTTGGAAAATTCAGAATCCACCCGTGTTGTTGCAGCACTAATTGGGTTAGTGCTACTCCGTCCTCCAGCTGTTCTCTGGACCTTGCCCTTATCAGGAGATCGTCCAAGTAAGGGATAATTAATACGCCTCTTCTTCGAAGAAGAATCATTATTTCGGCCATTACCTTGGTAAAGACCCGAGGTGCCGTGGACAATCCAAACGGCAGCGTCTGAAACTGATAATGACAGTTTTGCACCACGAACCTGAGGTACCCTTGATGTGAAGGGCAAATTGGGACATGCAGGTAAGCATCCTTTATGTCCAGGGACACCATAAAGTCCCCTTCTTCCAGATTCGCTATCACTGCTCTGAGTGACTCCATCTTGAATTTGAATTTCTGTATGTACAGGTTCAAAGATTTCAGATTTAGAATAGGTCTTACCGAGCCGTCCGGCTTCGGTACCACAAATAGCGTGGAGTAATACCCTTTTCTTGTTGTAGGAGGGGTACCTTGACTATCACCTGCTGAGAAAACAGCTTGTGAATGGCTTCCAATACCGTCGCCCTGTCTGAGGGAGACGTTGGCAAAGCAGACTTTAGGAACCGGCGAGGGGGAGACTTCTCGAATTCCAACCTGTAACCCTGAGATACTACCTGCAGGATCCAGGGGTCCACCTGTGAGCAAGCCCACTGTGCGCTGAAATTCTTGAGTCGACCCCCCACCGCTCCTGAGTCCGCTTGTAAAGCCCCAGCGTCATGCTGAGGGCTTTGCAGAACCCTGGGAGGGCTTCTGTTCCTGGGCAGGGGCTGCTTGCTGTCCTCTCTTACCCCTTCCTCTGCCCCGGGGCAGATATGACTGTCCTTTTGCCCGCTTGTTCTTATAGGACCGAAAGGACTGCGGCTGAAAAGACGGTGTCTTTTTCTGTTGGGAGGGGGTCTGAGGTAAAAAGGTGGATTTTCCGGCAGTTGCCGTGGCCACCAGATCCGATAGACCGACGCCAAATAATTCCTCCCCTTTATACGGCAATACTTCCATATGTCGTTTAGAATCCGCATCACCTGACCACTGTCGCGTCCATAAACTTCTTCTGGCAGATATGGACATCGCATTTACTCTCGATGCCAGAGTGCAAATATCCCTCTGAGCATCTCGCATATAAAGAAAAGCATCCTTTAATTGCTCTATAGTCAATAAAATACTGTCCCTATCCAGGGTATCAATATTTTCAGTCAGGGAATCCGACCAGACCACCCCAGCACTGCACATCCAGGCTGAGGCGATGGCTGGTCGCAGTATAACACCAGTATGTGTGTATATACTTTTTAGGGTAGTTTCCAGCCTCCTATCAGCTGGATCCTTGAGGGCGGCCGTATCAGGAGACGGTAACGCCACTTGTTTTGATAAGCGTGTGAGCGCCTTATCCACCCTAGGGGGTGTTTCCCAGCGCGCCCTAACCTCTGGCGGGAAAGGGTATAATGCCAATAACTTTTTTGAAATTAGCACTTTTCTATCTGGGTTAACCCACGCTTCATCACATACATCATTCAATTCCTCTGATTCAGGAAAAACTACAGGTAGTTTTTTCACCCCCCACATAATACCCCTTTTTGTGGTACTTGCAGTATCAGAGATATGCAAAGCCTCCTTCATTGCCGTGATCATATAACGTGTGGCCCTACTTGAAAATACGTTTGTTTCTTCACCGTCGACGCTAGATTCAGTGTCCGTGTCTGGGTCTGTGTCGACCGACTGAGGTAAAGGGCGTTTTACAGCCCCTGACGGTGTCTGAGACGCCTGGGCAGGTACCAACTGGTTTTCCGGCCGTCTCATGTCGTCAACTGATTTTTGTAATGTGCTGACATTATCACGTAATTCCATAAACAAAGCCATCCATTCCGGTGTCGACTCCCTGGGGGGTGACATCACCATTATCGGCAATTGCTCTGCCTCCACACCAACATCGTCCTCATACATGTCGACACACACGTACCGACACACAGCAGACACACAGGGAATGCTCTTATCGAAGACAGGACCCCACTAGCCCTTTGGGGAGACAGAGGGAGAGTTTGCCAGCACACACCCAAGCGCTATAATATATATGGGAACAACCTTATATAAGTGTTGTATCCTTATAGCAGCTTAAATATATAAAATATCGCCAAAAAAAGTGCCCCCCCTCTCTGTTTTACCCTGTTTCTGTAGTGCAGTGCAGGGGAGAGTCCTGGGAGCCTTCCTCACAGCGGAGCTGAGCAGGAAAATGGCGCTGTGTGCTGAGGAGAATAAGCCCCGCCCCCTATTCCGGCGGGCTTTTCTCCCGGAGTTTGAGATATCTGGCATGGGTTTAATACATCCATATAGCCTCAAGGGCTATATGTGATGTATTTTTTAGCCATAAAAGGTATTATACATTGCTGCCCAGGGCGCCCCCAGCAGCGCCCTGCACCCTCCGTGACCTATGGTGTGAAGTGTGTGACAACAATGGCGCACAGCTGCAGTGCTGTGCGCTACCTTCATGAAGACTGAAAAGCCTTCTGCCGCCGGTTTCTGGACCTTCAATCTTCAGCATCTGCAAGGGGGGTCGGCGGCGCGGCTCCGGGACGAACCCCAGGGTGAGACCTGTGTTCCGACTCCCTCTGGAGCTAATGGTGTCCAGTAGCCTAAGAAGCCAATCCATCCTGCACGCAGGTGAGTTGAACTTCTCTCCCCTAAGTCCCTCGATGCAGTGAGCCTGTTGCCAGCAGGACTCACTGAACATAAAAAACCTAAAAACTTTTTCTAAGCAGCTCCTTAAGAGAGCCACCTAGATTGCACCTTGCTCGGACGGGCACAAAAACCTAACTGAGGCTTGGAGGAGGGTCATAGGGGGAGGAGCCAGTGCACACCACCTGATCCTAAAGCTTTATTTTTGTGCCCTGTCTCCTGCGGAGCCGCTATTCCCCATGGTCCTGACGGAGTCCCCAGCATCCACTTAGGACATCAGAGAAATATTTCATACAAGGGCCCTCATTCCGAGTTGTTCGCTCGGTAAATTTCATCGCATCGCAGTGATTTTCCGCTTAGTGCGCATGCGCAATGTCCGCACTGCGACTGCGCCAAGTAAATTTGCTAAGAAGTTAGGATTTTTACTCACGGCTTTTTCTTCGCTCAGGCGATCGTAGTGTGATTGACAGGAAGTGGGTGTTTCTGGGCGGAAACAGGCCATTTTATGGGCGTGTGGGGAAAAACGCTACCGTTTCCGGAAAAAACGCAGGAGTGGCTGGATAAACGGGGGAGTGTCTGGGCGAACGCTGGGTGTGTTTGTGACGTCAAACCAGGAACGACAAGCACTGAACTGATCACAGATGCCGAGTAAGTCTGAAGCTACTCTGAAACTGCTAAGAAGTGTGTAATCGCAAAATTGCGAATACGTCGTTCATAATTTTAAGATGCTAAGATTCACTCCCAGTAGGCGGCAGCTTAGCGTGAGCAACTCTGCTAAAATCGCCTTGCGAGCGAACAACTCGGAATGATCTCCAATAATCGGTGACCTAGACACAAGTATATATTAATTTTGCAAATCAGACACTTGTCTATATTTGGGGAAGACAGGGAGGAGGACGAGACATCCTCTATATGCACTCGGTGGTCACGGGACCACTGGTTGGGTGTGGGACAACATTCAACCTATAGAGTATGCTGGGACAGTGCTTTGGCCTATAATGTCTGATTTGGGATGAACATTTCACACATACATGTACCTACGTCTTTGTACAGTGATGTTTGGATTCGATTGAGGTTCTGCTGGGTAGATGAAGAAGACACAAACAAATCGTGACGGTGACATATAAAATTTTCATGATCTACATATTCCTATCATTTTCTGAACATTGTTTCCATTTCTGGAACGTATGCTAGGTCTGTTTAATAATTGAACAAGGGTTATAAGTAGTGTCCTTCCTAAATAACATAAACCTTCGGAGTTCGGGGAGAGCCACTCATAAACCTTTCTTCCACATACATTAATGAGCTCTTTATCTGCAATGTGTGAATAGCCATTGTCTGATTGCTCCTGATTACCTCTGAACTCCATAACTACTAGAACTTTGATTTTTTCTATGACTTTAACAAACTGATCGGCTAATCCTGGGATCCTATAAGGAAATCACTCCTTCCTCCAGAACCAGTTCCGGTCCCACACTCGACTCCTCATAAAAAAAAAAAAACCTCACAAAAATAGAATATCCTGAAAGAAAATCTTTGTCAGCGGGAAAGATAGAAAAGAGAAATAGAACAAAACAACTCTTGTTCATAACAAATCAATTACAATGACTGGTCTTTCTGCAATCCTTTAGTATGCTCAGGTAGTGTTCAACAGTGCTGCCTCTCAGTCTTCACGGAACAGAGTCTCTGGTGATACTTTTGCGATCTCACTCCATTTACGATTTCCTTCCAGACTACCGACTTTCCTGCAATGTGAATCGTGGACCCAAGTCTCTCTCTCGGCTACTTTCACTGGGATAGTGCTGTCAACAAAACTTGGTATGGTCTTTCCCACCTGTCTATTAGGCAACCTGAGCGTAAGAACAATCACACAGTCTCTTGGTTCACAATCAAGACAGTTAGTATTTGGCATACCAGCAATCAGTTTCAAGTTCTTTTGTCAAGTTCTCAAATGCTGGCTCATCTCAATAAGGTACTGTACTGTCACCTCATTGGTGCATCTCTGATCATTGTGCGGATCAATCATGACATGAGGTTGTCTTCCAAAAACAACCAAAAAGACACAAATACCAAAACAAAAACAAATTTCGAAGAGGGTGATTAGTTGAGTGAAGATCTGGGAGTAGTTCCGAAGCTACATAATACTAGTGGCCGTATCTATGATCACAATGGTACAATTTCAAGCTTTGCTCCTACTTCTAGGGGTACCATTATCTACACACAAATTTCTGCGCAATTTTTCTTTGCGGTAAACACAGCAGCATCCGTGGCGGCAGGAAATGCCTCTACCCAATTTGAGAAAACATCAGTGCACACCAATACATAACAATAATTCCTGGGGGGCGTGGCTTCGACGGACATGGAGTAGCACACAGACTGTGTGTCTCTCCAGCTATTATATCCTGCCCAACATCCTGTGTCCCCCCCTGGGCCTGCAATCCGCCCCAATACCAGCACTATAATGTGGGGGTGCCCCTGGGCCGCTCTGAGACCCGTCAGCAAGCTATCCGCTGCAGTGGAGTGAATATAGTGTGCGGGGACCCCGGGCCTGCTACTGCACGTGGGACGCCGCCATCCTGCTGCCCGCACCGAGACCTGCATCCGGCTCCCGTCCTGAGCGCTGCTCACCAGGTCAGCGGCTTCCCCTCTGTTATTGCTGGGGACGCTGTGGTGGGCGCCTCTCCTCTCGTGCTCCGGCCGACGAGCGCTCCCCCAGCCGCTGCATCACCACGTGACCCGCCGCCGCTCTCCCTGCTCGCTCCGGCGGCCCCAGCCCGTACCTCCGGCTCCTGCACTGTGCTATACCGCTGGGGAGGAGGTGCACGGCACGGCTGGATTCTATAAGTGCCTGTGCCCTCCCCATACTACTGCTGCCTTGCTGAACTCTGCTCCATTAGGATAAGGAGCAGTGATATTAACCCCTGCAGATCCTGTGATACGCTGGTCAACCTCAGCTTCCTAGCACACACTCCATTTCAACTTATTGTCCCTCATATGCTGGGAGGGGAGGAAAGATTTCTTTATCCTGCTGCAATTATTTCTTCTGTGCTAACAGAGGTTCCTGATATTCTACACGGTCACTGATCAGTTTTGGTATACTGTACTTACCCGCAAGCAGCGACTGGATAATTCTGATATACTACATTCAGTCATTATTGGCCGTCCCTGGACAGTTCTTGATATACTATTTAATATACTTCTTGCCTCCTGCCGCCCGCTCGGTTATAATGGTCAAACCGCATCAGTCTGCCGCGGCCGCGGCGAAGTTGGAGAAGTATGTCAGAAATCCGCCGACGCGGTCCCAACAGAGTGGGGAGATGCAGCCGACCTCTGCGCCGCCTTCTCCGTCAGCTGGCTCCTCATCTGCGGATGCCACCGATGCTGCTCTGCAAAAGGTGCTGGATGCGGTCACGGCCAGTGAAGCCCGCTTGGCCGACAGGATCGGTCAGGTCCAGTCGGATTTATCCATTATACACCAGGACCTTCAACGGGTGCGAGAGAGGGTCGGTGAGGTTGAGACGCGCACCTCCACGCTGGAAGACACGGTTACGCCTCTTGGTAGACGCACTTCTGCTCTGGAGTCTCAGATGATGGATGTACATAGAAAGATGACGGATATGGAGGGGAGGTTGCGGCGGAACAATGTCCGTTTCGTCGGACTCCCGGAGAAAGAAGAGGGTGCCTCCCCTGAAAAATTTCTTGAACGTTGGCTGTTGGATGTATTTGGAGCGGAGGAGTTCACTTCACACTTCGCAGTGGAACGCGCCCATAGGGTCCCGATGCGCCCATTACCTCCAGGGGCACCTCCCCGTACGTTTATTGCAAACTCCTCCATTACCGGGATAGAGACGTGATTCTGAGACTGGCCCGCACCAAGGGTCCCCTTACGTGGAAAGGTTCCCCAGTTTCAGTCTTTCCGGATTTTGCTGTCGATGTCCAGAAGGATAGAGCTCAGTTTGTCCCTGTGAAACGCAGGCTGCGAGAATTGAATATCCCCTATGCCATGCTCTTTCCGTCTAAACTGCGGGTGGTCTCGGATGGGGAAACAAAATTCTTCACGACCCCTCGTGAAGCATCAATGTGGCTGGACGGACGCTTTCCGGCGCGGCGAGCGCTAGCTGCTGATTGAACTTATGTGTTTGATTTCCCTACTTGCAAGTATACTGCTTCGTTTATGCTTGATATGTTATTGTTATATTGTCTTGGGAGGGATGTATAGTTGTTTGTGGTTATGTTCCTTATGATTCCCTGCAGGATGTCAGTTTGACTAGATGGACGCTTTTCAAATAGGGGAGCGATGGCTGCTGATTGCACTCCTGTCTCTGATTTCTCAGCTAAGTCAATATACTACTGTTTGTGATGTGCTGCTATGTGATTTACGGAGGGGCTATCTGCGGCCCTTACGGGCCTTTATTGGGAGGGGGTAGCTCTGTGGAGACAGGTGATTGGTAGATGTTGCCTTTACGCTGATTTTGGGCCTTAGGAACTCGGTGTTTGCCCTGCCATATAGTCTTTAAAGGGGTAAACGGTTACTCAGTTGGGGTGGGGGTATTGGTCTAGGGGGGGGATTGGTTTTGTTTTGAGTTTAGCTGGGAGATTCTCCTGTCTTATGGTCATTAAATTCTTGGCCCCCTTAGTGGATATAGGAATTTGACCTTAATTGGTATTGGCGGAGTATGTTACCGGGCTCTCTGCCTTAGTTGGGATTGTTAGTACTTAGGGTGTTCTGTTGTTAGGGAATCAGGTATGCTGCTAGTTTTAGGTGGTATACGGGGTGGGGATGGGGGTTATTTTAGATTGTTAACATTGAGGTGTTTTCATTTTTTGCTGTGCAATGTGCTTATTTCTGCTATGTTTATGTTGCAGCTGACTGCAGGCGTATCCTCTTTGGTATTCACTGGCGGTGGCTGGCCGCGGGTGCTATGCAAAATCACAACAATGCCCTGTTATGGCGTCGGTTAAGTTTCTGTCGTGGAATGTGCGGGGGATCAATGACAAGATTAAGCGCTCCTTGATCCTTAGACAGATTAAATCTTATGCGTCGGATATAATTTGCTTGATGGAAACCCACCTACTGGGTACTAAGATTATGTCCCTTTAAAAACCTTGGGTGGGATGGGCTTACCATTCTATGCATACTGCAGCGTCCCGGGGAGTATCGATTCTAATTAGGAAATCTGTTCCCTTTGTGCTTGATTCTGTGCAAACCGATCAATGGGGTAGATATGTATTTCTCAAGTGCAGAATTAACTCCGTCCCCTTGTTATTGCTGGCTGTGTATGTACCCCCTCCATATTCGCACGATGTCCTTAAAAAGGCGTCTGTCTTTATGGCTGCTTCCCCTGATATACCAGTTATCTGTATGGGGGACTTTAACAATGTTTTAAATCACGAGCTGGATAGGTTGTCTAGGGCGTCCTCCAACCCGCGGCCTGGGCACTCCCCGTTTGCAGACACTGTGTCAGAGTTGGGTCTGATAGACCCCTGGAGATTGAAAAATCCTGATTTGAGGCAATACTCGTGTTTTTCACGCTCTCACTCTTCCTTCTCTAGGATAGATTTGGCTCTTCTGTCCCGGGAACTTTTGCCCAAAGTGCAGACTGTCAAGTATGAGACTAGGGGTATCTCGGATCACTCCCCTATATCGTTACATATCGACTTAAACTGTCAGCGAGGCCAAGCAGTGTGGAAATGTAATCCCTTTTGGCTGACGCATGTGGGTGAGGGATCCGATTTGGAGGCTAGCTGGTCAGAATTTTTTGTTATGCATGATGACACCACGGATGTGTCTCTGCTGTGGGACACTTTCAAGGCTTTCTTGAGAGTTACATTGATCAAACGGGTAGGGAGACTTAAATCCTCCTATAGAAAACACGAGTCTGAATTGGAGGCTCGGGTGGCCGCTTCAGAAGTGACGTATGCGCGAGATGGCTTGGATGCTTCTAAATTGGTGTGGCTTCATGCGCAGGGTGAATGGAATGACTATCTGTGGGGGAAAACCCAGCACAGACTTCTCTTCTCCTCGTATGTCCAGTATGCTACAGGGGATAGACCAGGTTCTTATTTGGCCAATCTTGCAAGGGGTGACCGTTCCTCTCGTACTGTAGTGGAGATTTTGGATTCAGCTGGGTCGGTGCTGGACCGCACCCCCCAGATCGTGGCGGAATTTGTATCTTATTATCAGGCATTATATAGTTCTCAGTTGACCTGTTCCCCGCTAGAGCTATGTGACTACTTGGATGGGGTCCACTTGCCCTCCATCTCCAGTGAGGCCAGGGCCCTTCTAGATGCTCCTTTGTCGGTGGAGATTGAGACTGCGATCTCTGCCTCCCCCGATGGTAAGGCCCCTGGCCTTGATGGCATCCCGTCAGAACTGTATAAGAAATATATAAAATTCTTTGCCCCTCAGTTGCTTGAGTTGTTCAGCGAAATTCTTGCCCAAAGTGCGCTTCCCCCGTCTATGGCGGAGGCTTTGATTATAGTGATTCCCAAGCCGGATAAAGACCCCAGGAAGGTTGAATCCTACCGTCCTATTTCCCTGTTGCCCACGGATATTAAAATCCTGGCCAAGGTTCTGGCTTCCAGACTTGGCCGGGTCGTCTCCCAAATTATTCACCCTGACCAAACGGGCTTCATGCCTGGCAAGTCCACTGCTGTGAATTTGAGGCGCCTGTTTACTCATTTTCAGGCTTCTCGGGAGGACTGCTCTGCCGTTATAGCCTCCTTAGATGCCGCAAAGGCCTTTGATTCGGTGGAGTGGGCCTTCCTCTGGGAGGCTATGAGTAGGTTTGGTGTGGGCCCCAACTTTATCAATTATGTTAAATTGTTATATTTTCAGCCCATGGCCAGAGTCTCGGTGAACGGGTTTGTTTCGGACTCCTTCCCCCTATCCAGGGGAACGAGGCAGGGCTGCCCTCTGTCCCCGACTCTGTTTGCTATCGCTATTAAGCCACTGGCATGTTTGATTAGGGCAACTCAGGATATTGTGGGTATTAGGGTTGGCGCCAGGGAAGACAGGATAGCGTTATACGCTGATGACCTGTTGCTCTTTGTGGACGATTCTGTTTCCTCCTTACCTAAACTCCTTGACTTGATAACTGACTATGGACGTTTCTCCGGGCTCAAAATTAACTGGGATAAATCCACCATCACTCCACTTAGAGGCCCGGTTTCTGAGGCCCCGGTGATTCAAACCCCCCTTAAATGGGTAGACTCCTTCAAATACCTGGGGGTATGGGTATCGAATAACCCTTGTACCTGTTTCCCTTAATGTCAGGCCGCTGATGGGGTATCTCCGCTCGAAGGTTAGGGTTTGGGGGTCTCTGCCCCTGACTGTTACTGGCAGGGTCAATTTGGTAAAGATGGTATACTTGCCCAAACTCCTTTATGTTCTCCAGCAATCCCCTATATATATTAACCTGAAGACATTTCGACAGATTGACAGTTTGCTTTCTTCTTTAATATGGGCCAGCAGGAGAGCGAGGCTGAGACTAGACGTTCTGTCTAGGCCGAAAGTGTTGGGAGGCTTAGCTCTCCCTATATTTCGATTTTACTACTATGCCGCGCAGTTGGCACATATATGGGAGTGGGTGAACGCCCCGGATGCTCTCACTTTGCAGTCCCAATTGCTTTTCCAGATATACCCTGCCGGATCTCCATTACAGATGCTTCTTTGTGGGAACCCTAACTTGTCCAAGATCCCTATAATAAGACAGGCCGTCCTCATATGGAAACAGGTACATGTTATCCTATTGGGCCAGGGTATTGACCCGGATACTCCTCTGGACAATGCCCTCGGCTTCCCAGAGTTGGCCTCGCTGCGGACTGGGGCGGTGTGGGGGAGGTGGGGTGTGACGTCCCTGGGCCACTTATATAACGATGGTATACTGAGGTCCTTCCTGCAGCTTCAACAGGATTACAATATACCCTCTTCTCACTTCTACCGCTACCTGCAGCTGAGACATGCGCTTAACGCACAATTTCCCGAATCACCTCCAATGATTGCCGACTCCCCGGTCAAGTCTCTCCTGCGGTCCCTGGGAAGCGGACATCTGGTGTCCAACATTTATGCAAGCATGCTTCGCTCTCACTACTCTGACCCGTTGTCCATTCTCAGGAACAAGTGGGAATCTGACTTGGGTGCCATCTCTGATGAGATCTGGGAGGGTGCTCTGTGTTCCCCACGATTATCCACTACTACCACTAGATATCAGCAAATTCAACTGTTTATAATACACAGAGTATATATGACGCCGGTGCGCTTGCGACATATAGGGGGTACCCACTCCTCTGGATGTCCTAAGTGCGATAGTCTGGATGCAGACTTTTGGCACATTATCTGGCTATGCCCCAAGGTTGCCGTATTCTGGTCGGGTGTTATTGACGCCCTGGTGTCAACGAGTACTCCCTCGTCTGTATGCTCCCCGACGACATGTGTGTTATCTGCTGTGGAGGAGGATGCCCTGGACCCCCCTGCCAAACGATATGTAATTAATTTGTGTGGCCTGGCCAAGGTGTGTATCGCCAGGCTTTGGCTAGCCAAGGATGCACCCACACTGCGATCCTGGGTCTCCCTTGTAAATGATACGGCCTCTCACGAGAAATATGTACAGATGTAGCCACCTTTATCTTGACTGTTTCTCCGCCGAGACGGGCGTCTAGCCACGCTAATGCGATAGCTGAGTTTCATCACAGGCAGGCGCGTTGAGACGATCTAGATACTCATCATGCATTACACATCTCCACCACTGTGTCGCTAATGCTCCACTAATCCAGTACTTTCGATCGTACAGTATAGCGGCGGATTGATCTACAGCTCTGGCAATACTGTAGGCGTAACGGGAGGCGGTGGAAAAAAGTATGGAGTACTGTACAGTATGTGTATGGAGACGCAACTACAGTAATTGTGTAAAAGGAAGAATGTACAGTACAATGTATAAACACCGTGCTTTTAAAATATATGAGCGTCTGAGTTCGCTAATGCATAATGGGAATGGAGGACTAGCAAATGCGAGCGTCCGAGTCCTCTAAGGCATAAACCAACAGCAATGGGGCGGGGGCCGGGCGCTGTTTGCAGTACTTTCACACATGAAATTGGAAATCTCTCATGAGGCGTCGTGGGCTAGGGGTGAAGGCTCCCACCTCCCTCGCTGGGAGTCCAGGGTTCGAGACCTGATGTGCTTTCTTTCTTTTTTTTTTTTTTTTCTGTAATAATGCACTGTATTATTTTATTTACATTGTAAGACAGTCAATGGAAGGATGCACACAGGTTTCACATAAATCAAAGTACATCTGCAGGAGCGATTCTTTACGCTAAATGCACCTAAACAGCGGGAATGAAATGAGTGTATTCTGACGCTACCAACTGAGCAAAACAGTACTGTACAGTAGATCTTCAGCGTTTGTGTATTGCACAGGACCTGAATTTCCTCCCTGTGCAGGCCCCCAGGGGGGAAGGGCGATGGGGGTAGGGGGGAGACGATGGAAAATACTGTGCCTTTGAAATGCAATTACATGAGCGTCCGAGTACACTACGGCATACTGTAAACCAACACCAATGGGAAGGAAGTGCCAACCTTATTTTTAATGTGTTCCCGTGACATTCACTTTAAAAAAAAAAAAATTATCTCCAATACAGTACATCCAATGGAAGGATGCACACAGGTTTCACATAAATCAAAGTACATCTGCAGGAGCGATTCTTTACGCTAAATGCAACCTACAGTACAGTACGGTACTGTAAGTGAGCAAAATAGTACTACAGTGGGCGTTTGTGTATTGCACATGACCTGCATTCCCTCCCTGTCTACTGCATGATCTGTGCAGGCTCCCATGGGGGAAGGGCAACAGGCTAGCAGGAGGCGGAGGAAAACACCGTGCTTTACAAATGCGAGCGTCCGAGTCCTCTAAGGCATAAACCAACAGCAATGGGGCGGGGGCCGGGCGCTGTTTGCAGTACTTTCACACATGAAATTGGAAATCTCTCATGAGGCGTCGTGGGCTAGGGGTGAAGGCTCCCACCTCCCTCGCTGGGAGTCCAGGGTTCGAGACCTGATGTGCTTTCTTTCTTTTTTTTTTTTTTTTCTGTAATAATGCACTGTATTATTTTATTTACATTGTAAGACAGTCAATGGAAGGATGCACACAGGTTTCACATAAATCAAAGTACATCTGCAGGAGCGATTCTTTACGCTAAATGCACCTAAACAGCGGGAATGAAATGAGTGTATTCTGACGCTACCAACTGAGCAAAACAGTACTGTACAGTAGATCTTCAGCGTTTGTGTATTGCACAGGACCTGAATTTCCTCCCTGTGCAGGCCCCCAGGGGGGAAGGGCGATGGGGGTAGGGGGGAGACGATGGAAAATACTGTGCCTTTGAAATGCAATTACATGAGCGTCCGAGTACACTACGGCATACTGTAAACCAACACCAATGGGAAGGAAGTGCCAACCTTATTTTTAATGTGTTCCCGTGACATTCACTTTAAAAAAAAAAAAATTATCTCCAATACAGTACATCCAATGGAAGGATGCACACAGGTTTCACATAAATCAAAGTACATCTGCAGGAGCGATTCTTTACGCTAAATGCAACCTACAGTACAGTACGGTACTGTAAGTGAGCAAAATAGTACTACAGTGGGCGTTTGTGTATTGCACATGACCTGCATTCCCTCCCTGTCTACTGCATGATCTGTGCAGGCTCCCATGGGGGAAGGGCAACAGGCTAGCAGGAGGCGGAGGAAAACACCGTGCTTTACAAATGCGAGCGTCCGAGTCCTCTAAGGCATAAACCAACAGCAATGGGGCGGGGGCCGGGCGCTGTTTGCAGTACTTTCACACATGAAATTGGAAATCTCTCATGAGGCGTCGTGGGCTAGGGGTGAAGGCTCCCACCTCCCTCGCTGGGAGTCCAGGGTTCGAGACCTGATGTGCTTTCTTTCTTTTTTTTTTTTTTTTCTGTAATAATGCACTGTATTATTTTATTTACATTGTAAGACAGTCAATGGAAGGATGCACACAGGTTTCACATAAATCAAAGTACATCTGCAGGAGCGATTCTTTACGCTAAATGCACCTAAACAGCGGGAATGAAATGAGTGTATTCTGACGCTACCAACTGAGCAAAACAGTACTGTACAGTAGATCTTCAGCGTTTGTGTATTGCACAGGACCTGAATTTCCTCCCTGTGCAGGCCCCCAGGGGGGAAGGGCGATGGGGGTAGGGGGGAGACGATGGAAAATACTGTGCCTTTGAAATGCAATTACATGAGCGTCCGAGTACACTACGGCATACTGTAAACCAACACCAATGGGAAGGAAGTGCCAACCTTATTTTTAATGTGTTCCCGTGACATTCACTTTAAAAAAAAAAAAATTATCTCCAATACAGTACATCCAATGGAAGGATGCACACAGGTTTCACATAAATCAAAGTACATCTGCAGGAGCGATTCTTTACGCTAAATGCAACCTACAGTACAGTACGGTACTGTAAGTGAGCAAAATAGTACTACAGTGGGCGTTTGTGTATTGCACATGACCTGCATTCCCTCCCTGTCTACTGCATGATCTGTGCAGGCTCCCATGGGGGAAGGGCAACAGGCTAGCAGGAGGCGGAGGAAAACACCGTGCTTTACAAATGCGAGCGTCCGAGTCCTCTAAGGCATAAACCAACAGCAATGGGGCGGGGGCCGGGCGCTGTTTGCAGTACTTTCACACATGAAATTGGAAATCTCTCATGAGGCGTCGTGGGCTAGGGGTGAAGGCTCCCACCTCCCTCGCTGGGAGTCCAGGGTTCGAGACCTGATGTGCTTTCTTTCTTTTTTTTTTTTTTTTCTGTAATAATGCACTGTATTATTTTATTTACATTGTAAGACAGTCAATGGAAGGATGCACACAGGTTTCACATAAATCAAAGTACATCTGCAGGAGCGATTCTTTACGCTAAATGCACCTAAACAGCGGGAATGAAATGAGTGTATTCTGACGCTACCAACTGAGCAAAACAGTACTGTACAGTAGATCTTCAGCGTTTGTGTATTGCACAGGACCTGAATTTCCTCCCTGTGCAGGCCCCCAGGGGGGAAGGGCGATGGGGGTAGGGGGGAGACGATGGAAAATACTGTGCCTTTGAAATGCAATTACATGAGCGTCCGAGTACACTACGGCATACTGTAAACCAACACCAATGGGAAGGAAGTGCCAACCTTATTTTTAATGTGTTCCCGTGACATTCACTTTAAAAAAAAAAAAATTATCTCCAATACAGTACATCCAATGGAAGGATGCACACAGGTTTCACATAAATCAAAGTACATCTGCAGGAGCGATTCTTTACGCTAAATGCAACCTACAGTACAGTACGGTACTGTAAGTGAGCAAAATAGTACTACAGTGGGCGTTTGTGTATTGCACATGACCTGCATTCCCTCCCTGTCTACTGCATGATCTGTGCAGGCTCCCATGGGGGAAGGGCAACAGGCTAGCAGGAGGCGGAGGAAAACACCGTGCTTTACAAATGCGAGCGTCCGAGTCCTCTAAGGCATAAACCAACAGCAATGGGGCGGGGGCCGGGCGCTGTTTGCAGTACTTTCACACATGAAATTGGAAATCTCTCATGAGGCGTCGTGGGCTAGGGGTGAAGGCTCCCACCTCCCTCGCTGGGAGTCCAGGGTTCGAGACCTGATGTGCTTTCTTTCTTTTTTTTTTTTTTTCTGTAATAATGCACTGTATTATTTTATTTACATTGTAAGACAGTCAATGGAAGGATGCACACAGGTTTCACATAAATCAAAGTACATCTGCAGGAGCGATTCTTTACGCTAAATGCACCTAAACAGCGGGAATGAAATGAGTGTATTCTGACGCTACCAACTGAGCAAAACAGTACTGTACAGTAGATCTTCAGCGTTTGTGTATTGCACAGGACCTGAATTTCCTCCCTGTGCAGGCCCCCAGGGGGGAAGGGCGATGGGGGTAGGGGGGAGACGATGGAAAATACTGTGCCTTTGAAATGCAATTACATGAGCGTCCGAGTACACTACGGCATACTGTAAACCAACACCAATGGGAAGGAAGTGCCAACCTTATTTTTAATGTGTTCCCGTGACATTCACTTTAAAAAAAAAAAAATTATCTCCAATACAGTACATCCAATGGAAGGATGCACACAGGTTTCACATAAATCAAAGTACATCTGCAGGAGCGATTCTTTACGCTAAATGCAACCTACAGTACAGTACGGTACTGTAAGTGAGCAAAATAGTACTACAGTGGGCGTTTGTGTATTGCACATGACCTGCATTCCCTCCCTGTCTACTGCATGATCTGTGCAGGCTCCCATGGGGGAAGGGCAACAGGCTAGCAGGAGGCGGAGGAAAACACCGTGCTTTACAAATGCGAGCGTCCGAGTCCTCTAAGGCATAAACCAACAGCAATGGGGCGGGGGCCGGGCGCTGTTTGCAGTACTTTCACACATGAAATTGGAAATCTCTCATGAGGCGTCGTGGGCTAGGGGTGAAGGCTCCCACCTCCCTCGCTGGGAGTCCAGGGTTCGAGACCTGATGTGCTTTCTTTCTTTTTTTTTTTTTTTTCTGTAATAATGCACTGTATTATTTTATTTACATTGTAAGACAGTCAATGGAAGGATGCACACAGGTTTCACATAAATCAAAGTACATCTGCAGGAGCGATTCTTTACGCTAAATGCACCTAAACAGCGGGAATGAAATGAGTGTATTCTGACGCTACCAACTGAGCAAAACAGTACTGTACAGTAGATCTTCAGCGTTTGTGTATTGCACAGGACCTGAATTTCCTCCCTGTGCAGGCCCCCAGGGGGGAAGGGCGATGGGGGTAGGGGGGAGACGATGGAAAATACTGTGCCTTTGAAATGCAATTACATGAGCGTCCGAGTACACTACGGCATACTGTAAACCAACACCAATGGGAAGGAAGTGCCAACCTTATTTTTAATGTGTTCCCGTGACATTCACTTTAAAAAAAAAAAAATTATCTCCAATACAGTACATCCAATGGAAGGATGCACACAGGTTTCACATAAATCAAAGTACATCTGCAGGAGCGATTCTTTACGCTAAATGCAACCTACAGTACAGTACGGTACTGTAAGTGAGCAAAATAGTACTACAGTGGGCGTTTGTGTATTGCACATGACCTGCATTCCCTCCCTGTCTACTGCATGATCTGTGCAGGCTCCCATGGGGGAAGGGCAACAGGCTAGCAGGAGGCGGAGGAAAACACCGTGCTTTACAAATGCGAGCGTCCGAGTCCTCTAAGGCATAAACCAACAGCAATGGGGCGGGGGCCGGGCGCTGTTTGCAGTACTTTCACACATGAAATTGGAAATCTCTCATGAGGCGTCGTGGGCTAGGGGTGAAGGCTCCCACCTCCCTCGCTGGGAGTCCAGGGTTCGAGACCTGATGTGCTTTCTTTCTTTTTTCTATTTCTTATCCATGATTCCTACAGAAATCAAAAAATGTTGTTCATTAATAAGCAACTCCTTTTATTGTGCAGTTACACGTACTCTACAGTACAACATGTATTTTTACAGAACACAGGCACAGAATAAAGTATAGTACTGTACTGTACCTTCGAAAAATAATAGGGGACCAGCTCCTAATCGTGATATGCCTCCCCATACATGGATTTTCAATGGATGCTTTGGGCGTGGTTTTAAAGAGATATGGTTACGTTTCCTGAATGACATTCTGGAGAACCGCTCAAGGGCAACAGACGATTCATCTGTGAAAATGACATCATCAAATGTTTCACCACTCTCAATCCATCGCCGTGCCTGTTCCACTCTCTTTTCTTTATTCACATCTCTTATCATTGGAGATATCCTGTGAAGAGCCAAAAATAATGAAATCAGATACAGTTATGAAATTACAGATTTACAGATTACTGTATATACAGTAGACTGTATGTGCAGTATACTGTATTATATACCTACTGTATACATTAAACTGTACATACAGTACATTAAGTTACATACAGAGTAATATATATATACATACTGTACATACACACAAACACAGTATACAGTATACAGTATGTAATCATCACAATAAGCCGGCAATGCTTCATTGCTGTCTCTGAGTGCCTATACAGTAGGTATCTCTTTTGGGATAGAATACTGTATATACAGTATATACACACACACATACTGTATATAGTATAAAGTACACACTCTGTATAATGATTTATGGCATTATTATATCACGTATCAAGGGATTATTAACAGTGCATTTACTGTATGGTTTATACTGCTTTCAGTATTTTACCTTGTTGCGCCAAAGGTCCATCCCATTTTCCGTCGCATCCTTCTGATGCTGGTGGCCGATATGTCCAGGTCATACTTGGAATGGAGAATTCGTTTTATTTGCAGAGCAGTACGCTCATCATCCTCACGAGTTAGTTCCTCCACAATTTGTTGCACTCTCCTACAGTACAATACAGTATGAAAAATATGAATTCATGAACAGCACAATCACAGTTACAATTGATGAAGTTTTTATTTTATTTCAAAAAAATTGTTTATGGTATAAAGCAAGTCATTTAAACATTACAGTAGTGTACAGTACGTACCATGTGCATTTTGTAGGAAATACAAATCTGGGCGTTGTTCTCTCGAATGCATGATAGCGCACTGTTTCTAAAGTGACTATAATGCCACTTTCCTTGAGCCATGCATGGATCTCTTTGATGGTTTTATTTTCTTTTTTCATGTTGGCGATTATCTTGCTCATCGTTTTGTTGATAGTTACTGGCATGTTGTCCAACTATAATTCCTGTATGGAGAGAAAACATTTGTGAATACTGTAGTCTAAAATTTACACATCTGAAAATGCATAAGAGTTTTATGATAGAAGTTAATACTGTACATGTTTACTATCCAGTACCTGATGTTCAAATTTAAGTATTGTATACTGTACAGTACTGAAAATACAACTTCAGTGTTATGGACTGCAATTAGTTTCCTGTATGAAACAGATACAGTACAGTAAATAACCCTCCTTGGAAGTGCATGGGCCCTGTGAGACTTACAGTAGTGTACAGCATAAGGGTCGACTGACATGATGTACAAGCATTACATACAGTACATGTCAGTACTGTATGTAAATTCTTCAATTATTGCCTAACAACAATGCTGCTTACTGTATATTAAATACTGTAGGCCTAGAAATGTGCATCTCAATATAGTAGTTAAAAACACAGGGGCCTATGTGGATAAGCGAGTTCTATGCACACTAAAAATGGCCACCGACCGTGAACCCCCAGCACGTGGCAGCGCTCGGATATGTAGTGAGATACAATATGGCATACATTTCACAGTTCAGGGGGCAATGCTGAAGGAGCGTCACAATCCCCTAGCTCAATTACATTGGGATAAGCGAGGTCTATGCACATTACGGTATACCGAGCTGGATCGCTTAGCAACCTGACAAAATGGCCGCCGACCGTGAACTCCCAGCACGTGGCAGCGCTCGGATATGTAGTGAGATACAATATGGCATACATTTCACAGTTCAGGGGGCAATGCTGAAGGAGCGTCACAATCCCCTAGCCAAAATACACAGGGGAGGGATAAGCTACTGTAGGATTGCATACAGTATTACGGTACACCGGACTCAATCGCATAGCACACTGTCAAAACGACCACTACCCATGAACCCCCACCTCCTGAACCCCCACCTCGTGGCAGGCAGCAGTTGGGTATGGAATGAGAAATGGCATAAGCTGTGCAGGCTACGGGGCGATGCTGAAGGAGCGTCACAATCCCCTAGCTCAATTACATTGGGATAAGCGAGGTCTATGCACATTACGGTATACCGAGCTGGATCGCTTAGCAACCTGACAAAATGGCCGCCGACCGTGAACTCCCAGCACGTGGCAGCGCTCGGATATGTAGTGAGATACAATATGGCATACTGTACATTTCACAGTTCAGGGGGCAATGCTGAAGGAGCGTCACAATCCCCTAGCTCAATACAGTATCTCACGCTTACAGTATCTTACAGTATACGCTTACAGTATCTGTGTATTTTGGCTAGGGGATTGTGACGCTCCTTCAGCATCGCCCCGTAGCCTGCACAGCTTATGCCATTTCTCATTCCATACCCAACTGCTGCCTGCCACGAGGTGGGGGTGAATAAAAAAAATAATAAAGTGTGAAAAAAACTACAGTAACATGCATTAGTACTTAAGGAATCGAACCCTGGACTCTGAGTATAGGAAGCGAAACACTTCACCACTTCGCCGCAGACAAATGTATAAATCCGTTGGTTTTGATTATGCTGTAATGGCTACGGGATTAAGACGATAACATACTGTAGAAAATTCCTAATCTTGAGAGGCAATAGTGAACTTGTAACACACATCCATTTGCGACAGTGTACACTACTGGTTTTACAGTACTGTGTTTTGTCTGCGGGACTCGGACGCTCACATACAGTATTCATAAAGTATTGTAGATGGATCATATACTGTATGCTGTACTACTGTATTTGCGTCGGTGTCGTACTGTATATACTGTACAGTACTGTATTAAATAATGCAGCGTAATGAGTACAGTATTTGCTGTATGCAGCGTAATGAGACGCCTTAGTAAAGTAGTCCTTATTATGTATGTCAGTATTGTATTTTACGGGAGACCACACGCATGCGCAGTGGTGATTGTAAAAAGCGACATCTGGTGGCTGATCGCAGGTATTACACGTAAAGGTAACGCCAAACGTCAAATGTCTGTCTCCGTGCGATTAGATAGCCTCTCTGTGGCTATGCGCGCCTCGCTACGCCACAGTGCGCTGCGTATGGTCGAACGGGCCAACCGCCGCGGCCACTCAAGATAAAGGTGGCTACATCTGTATACCTAGCTAGAAAAGCGGAGAAAAAATATCAGGACTTGTGGGGTCGATGGCTTGAGTCCCCGCTCTCTGGAACCCGGGGCGTCTAGATATGCTGCGGGGGATTAGAATGGGTGTGTGACTTTTGATCTGCATTGGGTACACTGTCTCTTTTTCTCTGTGTTATCCCCTGCGCCCACGGTCAGCCATTCCCGTTCCCATGCCATTGCTTTAGCTCTGAAATTAGCTCAAATTTATGTTGTGCTGCCATAGATATCTGTGTACAGCTTTCATTGATCTATACGCGCCTTGTTAGCATGCAATATTGATTCTAACTTACAACTTATGTTTCGGAATTTAGGCCTGCACCGGTGTCCTATGATAACTATGATAATTGGTCCCTAATGGACAGGGGAATCTGCGCATTCCCTGGGCTGGGGATCTACTGTGGGTTGTGTTGTTGTTTTTTTTTTCTTGTTTTTTTTTCTACTATGTTTAATGTTAAACAGAAAACTAATAAAAAAGTATTGAATTAAAAAAAAACCCAGAGTTTTGACTGAATAAAATATCAGATGTACCCTTTGGCTCATATATTGCATGTAAATCTGGCTCTGGGGTTAGCCAGTGCCTCCTGAGCCATTTAGCTCACCGCACGTCCCTGCATATAGGAGTGGTGGTGGTAGAGCTCCAGGAATCCATTAGGTAGTGTTGAAATACTGTGGAATATTGTAACGGAATTACACTATTTTTTTGTGTTTGGCTTTTTTTTCCATGTCATTTGAATCCTCATCTGTGAAGATAACAAGGAACTCATTTGAACAGGGGAGTAGATATTTTTCTTCCTATACCTAGCGCTGTTTCTGTCTGATCGAATTTCTATTGCTTATATTGTGTGAAGAATTTGGTGTATCACTTAGATCTACAGTTTGGCTGCTTCGTATTGCGCCTAGTAAGAAACTCCAAACTTTTGTTCACAGTGAATTACAGGGTCCGACAGGAGGGTAGAAGGAGGGAGGTACAAATCTACCATGTAAACCTGTTAAAACCCTGGATGGAAATTGCCAATCGGCCCACTTTGGTAGCTAAAAAGATTTCAGAATTCCACTTACCCATAGAAGTCACGCTTACGCCTGAACAGAAATGGGAAGTGGTGAACTTGGCAAAACGCTACCAAGATGTGTTTTCTGCCATTCCAGGAAAGACACAGATCATCCAACATGATGTTTTGACTCCACCCGGGGTGGTCATTAAACAGAGGTCATATCGCATACCCAAAGCAAAGCGGGCAGCGGTAAAGCAGGAGGTGGAAGAGATGTTACGCCTAGGGGTTATAGAGGAATCCACCAGTGAGTGGAATTATCCAATTATCCTATTACCAAAGCTTTCAGGTGCCTTATGGTTCTGCAATGACTTCTGTAAATTAAATCAAGTGTCCCGGTTTGATTCTTACCTCATGCCCCGGGTTGATGAGTCACTACACTTGATTTGACAAAAGGTTATTGGCAGATTCAGTTAACAAAAGCTGCAAAGGCAAAAACAGCCTTCTCTACCCAAGTAGGCTTATTCCAATATAAAATGCTCCCATTTGGTTTACATGGTGCCCCAGAAACCTTCCAGAGAGCTATGAATAAGTTGCTGCTGCGCCACAGGAAATATGCGACCGCATATTTAGATTACATTGTTATTTTCAGCTCTGACTGGGAGTCACACCTACCAAAGGAAGAAGCCGTTTTACAGTCTCTACGGACACACAGGTTTAACACCAACCCTGAGAAATGTGCCATTGGTATGATTGAGGCCAAGTATTTGGGGTACGTAGTGGGCAGAGGACAGGTTAAACCTCAGCCTAGTAAGGGAGAAGCAGTCCTCACCTGGCCTAGATGTAGAAAGTGTGTATTCCAGCGCAAAAACCTTCTATGGTAATAGTGTTTAAAAATTAATAATACAGATTATATAAACTAATAGTAGATAAAAATAGTTTTGTTTCCAACAGATAGCTATCATCAAATTGTTACATAGTGTATCGACATGGAAAGAAGAAAAAAGTGAAGGGACAGATAGGGGGAGAGGGAAGAGGATAGAAAGAGAGGAGGAGGAGAAAATAAGATTTTAAACCTACCAGTAAATCTTTTTCTCCTTGTCCGTAGAGGATGCTGGGGACTCCGTAAGGACCATGGGGTATAGACGGGCTCCGCAGGAGACATGGGCACTCTAAGATTTTAGAATGGGTGTGCACTGGCTCCTCCCTCTATGCTCCTCCTCCAGACCTCAGTTAAAGAACTGTGCCCAGAGGAGACGGACAGTACGAGGAAAGGATTTTTGTTAATCTAAGGGCGAGATACATACCAGCCCACACCATACATACCGTACAACCTGGCATACACTAAACCAGTTAACAGCATGAACAAAACAGCATCAGCCAGAGACTGATCACAACTGCAACATAACCCTTATGTAAGCAACAACTATATAAAAGCCTTGCAGAAATAGTCCACACTGAGACGGGCGCCCAGCATCCTCTACGGACTAGGAGAAAAAGATTTACCGGTAGGTTTAAAATTTTATTTTTCTCTTGCGTCCTATAGGATGCTGGGGACTCCGTAAGGACCATGGGGATTATACCAAAGCTCCAGACCGGGCGGGAGAGTGCGGATGACTCTGCAGCACCGATTGAGCAAACATGAGGTCCTCATTAGCCAGGGTATCAAACTTGTAGAATTTTGCAAAAGTGTTTGAACCCGACCAAGTAGCTGCCCGGCAAAGCTGTAATGCCGAAACGCCTCGGGCAGCCACCCAAGAAGAGCCCACCTTCCTTGTGGAATGGGCCTTTACCGAATTAGGCAACAGCAATCCAGCCGTAGAATGAGCCTGCTGAATCGTGTTACAGATCCAGCGAGCAATAGTCTGCTTAGAAGCAGGAGCTCCAACCTTGTTGGCCGCATATAGGACAAACAGGGCCTCTGTTTTCCTAATTCGAGCCATCCTGGCTACATACATTTTTAAGGCCCTGACTACATCAAGGGACTTGGAATCCTCCAAGTCCCCCTTAGCCACAGGCACCACAATAGGTTGGTTCATATGAAACGACGAAACCACCTTAGGTAGAAATTGAGGACGAGTTCTCAACTCCGCTCGATCCACATGGAAAATCAGATAGGGGCTCTTGTGAGACAATGCCGCCAATTCGGACACCCGCCTCGCAGATGCCAAGGCCAACAACATGACCACTTTCCAAGTGAGAAATTTTAATTCAACCGTTTGAAGAGGTTCAAACCAGTGTGACTTAAGGAACTGTAACACCACGTTCAGGTCCCACGGTGCCACTGGGGGCACAAAAGGAGGTTGGATGTGCAGCACTCCCTTAACAAAAGTCTGGACTTCCGGGAGAGAAGCCAATTTCTTCTGAAAGAATATAGATAAGACCGAAATCTGCACCTTAATGGATCCTAACTTTAGGCCCATATCCACTCCTGTCTGAAGAAAATGGAGAAAACGACCCAGCTGAAAATCTTCCGCCGGAGCATTCTTGGCTTCACAACAAGACACATACTTCCTCCAGATACGGTGATAATGTCTCGCCGTTACCTCCTTCCTAGCTTTGATCAGAGTAGGGATGACTTCCCCCGGAATACCTTTCCTAGCTAGGATTTGGTGTTCAACCGCCATGCCGTCAAACGTAACCGCGGTAAGTCTTGGGACACACAGGGCCCCTGTTGCAACAGGTCCTCCCTCAGAGGAAGAGGCCATGGATCTTCTGCGATCATTTCCTGAAGATCTGAATACCAGGCCCTTCGAGGCCAGTCTGGAACAATGAGTATTGTCTGCACTCTTGTTTGTCTTATGATTCTCAATATTTTGGAGATGAGCAGAAGAGGAGGGAACACATATACCGACTGAAAAACCCATGGTGTCACCAGGGCGTCCACCGCTACTGCTTGAAGAGCCCTTGACCTGGAACAATACATCCGAAGTTTCTTGTTGAGGCGTGACGCCATCATGTCTATTTGGGGAAGTCCCCAACGACTTGTGATGTCTGCGAAAACTTCTTGATGAAGACCCCACTCTCCTGGATGGAGATCGTGTCTGCTGAGAAAGTCTGCTTCCCAGTTGTCCACTCCCGGAATGAAGACTGCTGACAGATCGCTTACGTGATTTTCCGCCCAGCGAAGAATCCTGGTGGCTTCCGCCATTGCCACTCTGCTCCTTGTCCCGCCCTGGCGGTTTACATGCGCTACAGCTGTGACATTGTCTGACTGAATCAGAACAGGTAGGTCGCGAAGAAGATTCTCCGCTTGTCGTAGGCCGTTGTAAATGGCCCTTAATTCCAGCACGTTGATGTGTAAACAAGCCTCCTGGCTTGACCACAGTCCCTGAAAATTTCTTCCTTGTGTGACTGCTCCCCATCCTCGGAGACTCGCATCCGTGGTCACTAGAACCCAGTCTTGAATGCCGAACCTGCGACCCTCTAGGAGGTGAGCACTCTGAAGCCACCACAGGAGAGAGACCCTGGCCCCGGGGGACAGGCTTATTTTCTGATGTATTTGTAGATGGGACCACGACCACTTGTCCAGAAGGTCCCACTGAAACGTTTTCACATGGAACCTGCTGAAGGGGATGGCCTCGTAGGCCGCCACCATTTTTCCCAATACTCCATGTTCTGGAGTTCCTGGGCTTTTTCCTTTGGGAGAAAAACCCTCTTCATTTCCGTGTCCAGAATCATACCCAAAAATGATATCCGAATTGTCAGTAACAACTGTGACTTTGGTAGATTTAGAATCCAGCCGTGTTGCTGCAGCACTCTCAGGGAGGGCGACACGCTTTTCAGTAATTGATCTCTCGATCTCGCTTTTATCAGGAGATCATCCAAGTATGGGAAAATTGTGACTCCTTGCCTGCGCAGGAGCACCATCATTTCCGCTATTACCTTGGGGAAAATCCTCGGGGCCGTGGAAAGCCCAAAAACGGCAATGTCTGAAACTGGTAATGACAATCCTGTACAGCGAATCGCAGGTACGCCTGATGAGGGGGATAAATGGGGACATGAAGGTATGCATCCTTTATGTCTAGTGATACCATAAAATCCCCCCCTTCCAGGCTGGAGATCACTGCACGGAGAGATTCCATCTTGAATTTGAACCTTTTTAAATACAGGTTCAGGGATTTTAGATTCAGAATGGGTCTGACCGAGCCATCCGGCTTCGGGACCACAAACAGGGTTGAATAGCACCCTTTTCCCTGTTGCATTAGGGGAACCTTGATAATCACTTGCTGTTGATACAGCTTTTGAATGGCAGCTGAAACAATTTCTCTCTCTGGGGAAGAAGCTGGCAAAGCCGATTTGAAAAATCGGCGAGGAGGCACTTCTTCGAACTCCAGCTTGTAGCCTTGGGATACAATTTCGATCGCCCAAGGACCCAAATCCGACTGAACCCAGACCTGGCGGAAGAATCGAAGACGTGCCCCCACCGGTGCGGACTCCCTCAGCGGAGCCCCAGCGTCATGCGGTGGATTTTGTAGAGGCCGGGGAGGATTTTTGTTCCTGGGAACTAGCCGTAGCAGGCGTTCTTTTCCCTCTACCTTTACCTCTGGCGATGAAGGAAGAGCCTCGACCCTTTCTGAACTTATGCGACCAAAAGGACTGCATCTGATATTGAGGTGTTTTCTTTTGCTGTGGGGGAACATAAGGCAAAAAAGAAGACTTACCCACGGTAGCTGTGGAAACCAGGTCCGCGAGGCCCTCCCCAAATAAAACCTCACCTTTGTAAGGTAAAGTTTCCATATGTCTTTTTGAATCGGCATCACCCATCCATTGGCGGGTCCACAGGGACCATCTAGCAGAAATTGCCATGGCATTGGCTCTTGAACCCAACAGCCCAATGTCCCTCGCAGCCTCCCTCATATATAACGCTGCGTCTTTAATGTGATCCAAGGTCAATAAAATGCTATCCTTATATAGGGTGTCAATATCAGATGACAAGTTATCTGCCCATGCAGCAATTGCGCTACCCACCCATGCCGACGCTACTGCCGGTCTGAGCAAGGCACCCGTATGCGTATAAATTGATTTTAAGGTAGTTTCCTGTCTGCAATCAGCAGGATCCTTGAGGGCTGCCGTGTCTGGAGATGGTAGCACCACCTTTTTGGACAAGCGTGTTAAAGCCTTGTCCACCGTGGGTGAGGATTCCCATCGTAACCTGTACTGTGCAGGGAAAGGATACGCCATAATAATTCTCTTGGGAATCTGCAGTTTCTTGTCTGGAGTTTCCCAAGCTTTTTCAAATAGGGCATTCAGCTAATGAGATGGGGGAAACGTTACCTCAGGTTTCTTTTCCTTAAACATGCAGACCCTCGTGTCAGGGACAGAGGGGTCCTCTGTGATATGCAAAACATCTTTTATTGCAATAATCATATAATGAATGCTCTTGGCCACCCTTGGGTGTAACCTCGCATCATCATAGTCGACACTGAAGTCAGAATCCGTGTTGGTATCAGTGTCTGCTATCTGGGAAAGGGGACGTTTATGAGACCCCAAAGGGCCTTGTGACACAGTCAAAGCTATGGATGGACTCCCAGCTTTTTCCCTGGACTCTGCTTTGTCCAACCTTTTTATGTAATAAAGTTACATTTGCATTTAAAACATTCCACATATCCACCCAATCAGGTGTTGGCAGTGCCGATGGAGACACCACAATCATCTGCTCTGCCTCCTCCCTAGACGAGCCTTCCGCTTCAGACATGCCGACACACACGTAATGACACCCCCACACACACTGGGATATACAAAATATGGGGACAGCCCCCCAATAAGGCCCCCAGGACAGACAGAGTGAGAGAATGCCAACGCACACCCAGCGCTACTGGACACTGGAACAAAGTCCCAGTCTGTACAGCGCTTTTATAGATATAATAATACACTTACTGCGCCAATTAAATGTGCCCCCCCTCGTTTTTGCCCTCTGTACTCGTGTTCAGCAATGGAGAGTCCGGGGAGCAGCTTCTCTGCAGCTTGCTGTGGAGAAAATGGCGCTGGTTAGTGCTGGAGGATCAAGCTCCGCCCCCTCAATGGCGGGCTTCGGTCCCGCTCAAATGCTTTATACTGGCGGAGGTTTTGTAATATACTGCCTCAGCAGTATCTATTATGCTGGCCAGTGTCCCTTGAGGTTATTATTGTTGCCCAGGGCACCCCCCTGCGCCCTTACAGTGCCTTATGTGTGTGTGAGTCTGGGAGCAATGTGCGGTACCTCAGTGAAGATCTGAAGTCTTCTGCTGCCTGTTATGTCTTCTTTCTTCTTATACTCACCAGGCTTCTATCTTCCGGCTCTGTGAGGAGGACGGCGGCGCGGCTCCGGGACGAACAGCAAGGACGACACCTGTGTTCCGACACTCTGGAGCTGGTGGTGTCCAGTAGCCTAAGAACAGAGCCTATAATTTAAGTAGGTCTGCTTCTCTCCCCTCAGTCCCACGATGCATGGAGCCTGTTGCCAGCAGTGCTCCCTGAAAATAAAAATACCTAACAAAAGTCTTTTCAGAGAAACTCAGTAGAGCTCCCCTGCAGTGCATCCAGTCTCCTCTGGGCACAGGATCTGAGGTCTGGAGGAGCATAGAGGGAGGAGCCAGTGCACACCCATTCTAAAGTCTTAGGGGTATATGCAATTGCAGGCGAATTCCAGAAATAGTCGAATTCCGGAACTTTTTCGCCTCAAAAAAACAATTTGCCTATGCAGTACAGTACTTTATCGCAAAAAAACGGACATTCAAAATTCGACTTTTGGCAATTCGACTTTTTTCGCATTCGACTTTTCTGCAATGGTACAGATGCTGCAATTCGCCCAAAGCATATTCAATTCAAGTTTGGAAATTCGCCTGCAGTGCTTTTCGACCGCAAATTCGACTATTTCAGTCCGCCTCAGTTGACTGGCGGGATCTAAAAAAAAAATTTTAGTACATGATTTTTTTTGATATTTGAGGATTGCTAGTAGCATATCTATTTATATTTGAAAGGATTATCTACTTGGTTTGTCTTTTTTTGCTTCACAAGTATTATTTAATTGATTTTTTAAAGGAATATTTTTTTCTTCAATCTCCTGAGGGAAATTTACCCATGATTCCACAGTTTTACCCAGGATACACTTCTGCAAAGCCCCTCCCATCTCCTCACTCCCAGGTTTGAGACTACAGGGAGAAGGAGCCATTTTACAGTCAGCTCTGTGGAATCGTTTTTTTAGGAAAATTCCTGCGTTTTAAAACACATTCCTATTTTTGTACTGACTACAATGATGGAGCCTTTTTCTGACCAGATTGTGATGTTCATGCTGGCTGCAAGCATGATGGAGGAAGAAAGTGCTGATGAACATCAGGATCCAGGTCAGCAAATGTCTGCATTGGGTGAGCCAGTATTGCGGGTTTCATTTCCACGTCCACGCCAGTATCGCACTAGGCGTGAACTGGAGGATCTCAGCGAGTTCGAGGTGATACAAAATTATCGCTTATCGACTCGCGACATATATTCGCTGTACGCTCTGTTGGAGGCCGACTTGGAACCTCGGGCACGGACAAATCGTGCAATCAGCGGTTTTCAAAAACTGCTGGGGACGTTACATTTTTTGGCGTCAGGCACATTCCAGCCTACACTGTCTCAAACATGCGGTTTTTCACAGTCGACACTGTCGCGCTGTATAACCCAGGTCATTAGGGCTTTCCGCAAATTGACGATCCAGTACATTACATTTCCAGAGACGGACAGCGAATGTCGTGAGATCAAATTAGGCTTTTTCAACAAATACAAATTTCCCAATGTGCTGGGCGCGATTGACTGTACCCACGTGCAGATCAGACCGCCACGGAATTCAGAGGAATGTTTTCGGAACCGAAAACAGTTCCATTCCCTGAACGTGCAGGCGGTCTGTGATGTAAACATGAGATTTTTGAACATTTTTGTGGGATTTCCTGGATCATCTCACGACTCCTTCATCCTAAGCCAGTCATCGCTGTTTGACAAGTTCGAAACAGGAAACATGCCTGGTGGCTGGCTGTTAGGTATGTATTTTCATTTTTTTATTATTATTTTTTTTAATTATTTTTTACAAGTACCTAACATTTTTTTTATATCTTCTATAGGCGATGCGGGTTATCCAAACAAACCGTGGCTGTTGACCCCATTGTCTAATCCTGTTGGTAGAGCAGAAAAACGTTACCAAGAGACACACATTGCATCGAGGCAAATAATTGAACGTGCCTTCGGTGTACTTAAAAGCCGGTTTCGATGTTTAGACACTTCCGGCGGTGCTCTTTTGTACTCACCGTCGAAGGTTTGCGGCATGGTAAATGCATGTTGTATTTTACACAACATATGTGTCGCAAACCGTTTGCCGGTGACTCTTCGTCGTAGTGCTTTCCGACGCGGGAACCGGTCTTCTGCTCTACCGGTGGGTATGGGCGAAGGAGAGGATTCCCGGCGGACATTGATCCAAAATTATTTTGCAGTTGCCTGTGAGTATACTGACAACATTTGTATTATCGTGTAAACTGACATTGGAATATTTTTAAAAAAACCTCTTCATTTATCTATTTCAGAGTTTTACATCCTGTTGATGTATATCCCCAGGCCATGTTTGTACAGTTCGTTCCCCCCTGTTTTATCCTGTTGGGTTACCGCAAATATTTGACCCTTTTATCCAACTCTACCATGGGCGACCTACTGGAGATGTGGACCTGACCCTCCGCCATGTAGCAGACAACCCCCTCAGGTGAGATGTATTGACCAAGACTCCCTTGTCCAAAATCACCCCGGCATGTCCAAAGTGCAGCCCTCCGGCATTTGCAAGACTGCACATCCAAACATTCCCTCCTGATA